>NW_024112899.1:0-97281 GCF_003073215.2 Triticum urartu | reverse complement strand
ATATAGTTGAGGTCTTTGGGGCTGCCGACACAGGAGTTTCTGACCTCTCCCTGGCGCAGCCCTACCTCTCTTTCTCCTCATATCTCGCGGTGCTTGGCGAAGCCCTGCTGGATCACCACGCTCCTCCACCACCACCACGCCGTTGTGCTGCTGCTGGATGGAGTCTTCCTCAACCTCTCCCTCTCTCCTTGCTGGATCAAGGCATGGGAGACGTCACCGGGCTGTACGTGTGTTGAACGCGGAGGTGCCGTCCGTTCGGCACTAGGATCTCCGGTGATTTGGATCACGATGAGTACGACTCTTTCAACCCCGTTCTCTTGAACGCTTCCGCTTAGCGATCTACAAGGGTATGTAGATGCACTCTCCTTCCCCTCGTTGCTGGTTTCTCCATAGATAGATCTTGGTGACACGTAGGAAAATTTTGAATTTCTGCTACGTTCCCCAACAAGCACCCGAGGATACTTAATCAACCCTCGGGCCAATGCTCCTCATGAGTCTTGGTCCAAACTAGAGCACTGTGCTGGGCCGCCCCAAGGCAACGTTGGTTATTTTGGCACCTGTACGCGTCGCTCATCCGTCGTGGCCTAAGACAAGATACGTGCAGCTACTATTAGGGTGTTGGCATGTCGGGAGGTCTTGCTGGATTTGTTTTACCATTGTCGAAATGTCTTGTGCACCAGGATTCCGAATTTGATCGGAGGGTCCCGAGATGGAGGATTGTCTCCGCGGATCGTGAGCTTGTCATGGGCTAAGTTGGGACACCCCTGCAGTGTTTGAACTTTTGAGAGTCGTGCCCGTGATTATGTGGCAGATGGGAATTTGTTAACATCCGGCTGTAGTGGACTTGAACTAAACTAAATTTAAAATACATCAACCACATGCGTAACCGTGATTGTCTCTTTTCGGGTGCGTTCGAGAAGAGAACACGGTGGGTTTATGTTTGAACGTAAGTATTCTAGGTTCATTTCTTGATTTTGTGATTGTTGCATAGTTTCTAACCATATTCTCGTACTCGTAAGTTAGCCACCATACAATGCTTAGTGCTGCTGCAACCTCACCACTTATCCATTCCATACCCATTAAGCTTTGCTAGTCTTGATTGCCATGGTAATGGGATTCTTGAGTCCTCATGGCTCAAAAATTACTACAACAACAGTTGCAGGTATACGTAATGCGATGATCATGATGTGAGAGCGATGTTTACTTGTTTTGTAGTTCTTCTAATCTTCTTCGTTGATTGAGGCATAGGTTCCTGGTCGGTATCCTAGGCTAGCAGGGTGGATGTCATTTGAGTTTCTGTTTGTGTTCCATCTGTAGTCGTATGTTGTTCTCATGTATGATGTTTGCTGTATTCATGTGGCATTTGTATGCCTTGTATGCATCCCCAACTATTATGTAATGGTAAGATGTAATGATATCCACCTTGCAAAACCGTTTCAATATGCGGCTCTATCCTTGGTGGGACCTTCGAGTTCCTCTCGGATAGGATCGCATATTGGGTGTGACAGTTGCTCTTCACTCGGAGTGTTTTGTAAATTAAGCGAGTACGAGAAGCTAAGTCCTCGGGTGAGAGGGTTGCTCGTCACTCAGAGTATGTTTTGAAACTTAGGCGAGTACGGGATCCCAGCTAAGCCCCCGAGTGAGAGGGCTGCTCTTTACTCGGAGTGTTTTTGAAACTTAGGCGAGTACGGGATCGGAGCTAAGCACCCGAGTGAGAGGGTTGCTCTTCACTCGGAGCAGTTTTGAAAGTTAGGCGAATCTAGTTCGCAGCTAAGCGCTTGAGTGATAGGGTTGCTCGCCACTCGGAGTATGTTTTGAAACTTAGGCGAATCTGGTTCGCAGCTAAGCCCCCGAGTGAGAGGGTTTCTCTTCACTCTGAGTGTTTTTTAAACTTAGGCGAATCTGGTTCGTAGCTAAGCCCCCGAGTGAGAGGGTTGATCTTCACTCGGATTGTTTTTTGGAACTTAAGCGAATCTTGTTCGAAGCTAAGCCCCCGAGTGAGAGGGTTGCTCTTCACTCGGAGTGTTTTTCAAACTTAGCCGAATCTGGTTCGCAGCTAAGCCCCTGACTAAGAGGGTTGCTCTTCACTCGGAGTGTTTTTTGAAACTTAGGTGAATCTTGTTCGGAGCTACGTCCCCGAGTGAGAGGGTTGCTCTTCACTTGGAGTGTTTTTGAAACTTAGGCGAATCTGTTTCGCAGATAAGCCCTCGAGTGAGAGGGTTGCTTTTCACTCGGAGTGTTTTTTGAAACTTTGGCGAATCTGGTTCGTAGCTAAGCCACCCACTAGGGGATTTGGACACATGTTTATGCGAAGACAAACATTATGAAACTGCGGGAATCATGTCTTTGATAAACAATCGGAAAAGTATTTTTATTACACCTCGACGATCCGAGTGTTTCAGGCATAAAAACGGCGGAGCAGATCTGCGTTCCAAGAGCATGGCTCGTCTTCTTTCTTGGCTATGTTGTACAGGTGATACGCCCCATTGTGTAGCACCTTGGTGACAATGAAGGGACTTTCCCAAGCCGATACAAGATCTCCTTCCTGAAATGCTCAACCTCTGACATTTCGAGCGTGGAATCGACACAGGTCTTGCTGATAGATGGTCGACCGGATAAGAGCCATCTCTCGTTCTTCTTCCGGTATATCAGCAGCGTCCCGTCACGCTCGCTCTTCCTCGGCTTCTGAGAAGAGTTCCACTCGGGGAGCATTGTGCAATAAATCGCTAGGAAGCACGGCTTCAGCCCCGTACACCATGAAAAAAGGGGTTCGATCAGTCGACCGATTAGGAGTCGTCCTCAATCCCCATAGAACAGATGGCAACTTAGTCACTCAGGCTCCAGCTGCATGGTTGAGGTCGCGCATCAATCGAGGTTTCAGCCCTTGCAGGATCAAACCATTTGCCCTTTTAGATTGCCCATTTGATTGCGGGTGTGCAACGGATGTGTAGTCGACCCGAGTGCCTTGGGAAGTGCAGAATGCTCTGAACTCATCGGAATCAAAGTTTGAGCCATTGTTTGTGATGATCCTGTGCGGAACTCCATATCCGAATATTAACTCTCTGACGAAACTGATGGTTGTGCTTGGGTCAAGGTTCTTGATGGATTTTGTTTCAATCCACTTAGTGAACTTGTCGACTGCCACGAGCAGATGGGTGATGCCACTTTTGCCAGTCCTCAGGGGCCCAACCATGTCTAGTCCCCAAACAACTAATGGCCAGATGAGTGAAATAGTCTTCAATGCCGATCCAGGCTTGTGGGACATGTTCGACTAAAACTGGCAACCTTCGCACTTCTCGACTATATCTTTAGCCATTTCATTTGCTCGCGGCCAGTAGAATCCTGCTCGGTATGCTTTGGCCACGATGGTCCGAGAGGACGCGTGGTGACCACAGGTCCCCGAGTGCATCTCATTTAAGATAAAAGTCAACCTTCTTCTAGAGATATACATCGCTGACCTACTCCAGTAACACTCTCTCTAGAAGCTGTCCACCTATTACCGTGAAGGCTTTGGATCTGCAAACTATCTCGCGGGCCTCATACTCATCCTCTAGGAGCTCATGCCTGAGCAGATATGCAATATATGGCACTGTCCAGTCAGGAGTGATTACTAGAACCTCCATGATTAAGTTGACTACTACTAGTACTTTGCCTTCCGTTGGATTGGTAGCACTTATTGGTTGTAGGGGCTCTTCTGTAAAGGGATCTTCTTGCACTGATGGGGTGTGGAGATGAACTAAGAACACATTACTTGGAATATGCTTCTAAGTGGAACCTATTTTCGCCAGGTCATCAGCAGCCTGATTCTTTCGTCGAGGAACGTCGTGGAGCTCTAATCCTTCAAACTTCTTCTCCAACATCCTTACTACATTGCACTATCCAGCCATGGAGGGGCTCCAGGCATCCCATTCTTTCATCACTTGATTGACCACCAAATCTGAGTCGGCATATACCATCAGGCGACAGACGCAACCCGTACAGAAATGATTCGTATTCAGCTTCATTGTTGGAGGAATCAAAGTGAACATAACTGAGCTTGTCACCTCTTGGGGATACTAGGACCACTCCAGCACCAGAGCCATTCACTACAAAAAGAGACACATTCGTGACATTTTGGGCCGAACGAATTTTTTTGTCATGCTTATGACACTTCTATGACGATAATTGTGACAAAACCCGGTATCATCATAGATGTGGTGGGCTCCTACTTCAATGACAAAATCATGACAGAAAATGGGCTTTCCGTCATGACAAAAAATCATGACGGAAAAAACCATGGTAGAAGTGAGGGCGAGGAAAATATCGGGGACTTCCCAGTTACGGTGGGTGGTCGGGGGTTGAGCGATGCTCGTTTTTCTCGTGTGTACGCGCATGGGTGCGAGGCGTTGGGCTCTAACTGAACCTGAGTGAATGCACTGCAGGCTATGCGTTACTGAACCCAAGCGATCGATCGATGGCTGTTAACTGAACCCGATTGAGCGATTCCTTCACTACTGCTGCTAACTGAAGCCGATCGATGTTGCCCCTGGATGAACAATGAGCATTGTTGGGGAGTTGGATGAACATTTCCCGGTGGGGGGTGGATGAACAGGACCCCGTGGTAGTAGAGGCCGTTGCCGCTGGACGAACATGACCCCGATCGAGCCGGTTGAGGGTGGATGAACCGGACCCCGTGGAGCGTTGGAAGAATAGTAGCTCGTGGAAGGCTGGTTGAACAGGACCCCATGGAGAGGGCTAGTTGAACAGTAGACAGTGGAGGAGCGGTGGAGGCTGGATGAATAGGAGCCCGTGGATGAACAGTCGGAGGTGGAGGCTGGAGAGGTCGACGGTGGATGAACAGTAGCCAGTGGAGGCAGTCGATGGTGAAGATGAACAGTATCCCGTCGAGTCCCTTTTGCGGTATGCCACACCCCTCCCGATAAACAGGACCCCCGTTTCAACCGTTGTGCTCCAAAACAAGTCTATTTCCTACGTTTTGCGGTACGCCACACCCCTCCCGATCAACAGGACCCCATTTCGACCGTAGGAGGACCAAGAGAAGTCCGTTTCCTCCGTTTTGCAGTATGCCAGACCCCTCCCTATGAACAGGATCCCGTTTAGACCGTGGTCGATCGAACGCAAGGCCGTTTCCTCCGTTCTGCGGTACGCTAGGCCACATTTTGATTGGTTGTTCCATTCAAGCCGGTTGGCTTCCGATGAACACAACGTATTCCGTTGCCTCCCGATGAACACGGCGCATTCCGTTGCCTCCCCATGAACACGACGACAAAGTTTCTCTGTTCCTACCCAGCCATGTACACGAGCCCTGGCCATACGTATGCGCAAGTAGGCGTTCGAGACCCCGCCCGTATGTACGTACGTGGCCGTATTTACTTTCTTGCACCCTGGACGATGTACATACGTGTACACGATATTAACGGGATTGTGTGACATGCTACGTGCGCGCCTCTACTACGACATGTGCGCGCCTCTACTACGACACGTGCGTGCCTCTACTACGACATGTGCCCTTCATTACACGGCCACGGTTCATCCCTACAGTCTGCAGATAGACCAATCGACCAGTATGTACATACACGTTCGCGACCAGAATGACAATGCTACGTATGCTTCGACTAGGTGGGTCCCGACATTTAGGAACTTCCTTGTGTGCGAGCATGTAGCTGGTGGGTCCCAACAGTCAGGGGGCGAATCATTTTTTTGCCATAATATGGATGCACTTCCTTGCGTGAGGAGATGTAGCTGGTGGGTCCCAGCAGTTAGGTGAAAATGTTTTTTTGCAAAATACGGTGGCCCGTCTGGTGGGTCCCTGCTGTCAGGTGGAGGAATCATTATTTTCCGCGTAATAACGAGGCACTTCCTTGCTGCTGTCGTGGACCCAGCTGTCAGCCTCTCCATATACAGTACTCTTCCGATGGAAGTCGTTCCTTGACCACGGTGACCACGCCGCGCCGAGAGCACAAGGGCGGTGGAAGACGGTGAGGCCTTAGAATGGGACGACACGGAGCCAGGGAAGACGCGACAGTGGAAGCCTGGAGTACGAGGGTTCACTGGTTCGGCTGTGGTGTGAGGCTGCCATCGCTGCAGAATAACAGGGGGTGTGGGTTAGTGGATGGCCTGGCTAGCGGTGAGAGTAGTAGGGGCGGTGAGACCTCCACGGCATCACAGCCGGCCACGGGAGGCAGGAGCACACGTCACGACCGGCGCTAGTTTGGGCGGCCGGAGCAAGAAGACCAGAGGTGGAAGAAGCACTATGGGCCGTTGGATGGACATCGTATGGTCACTGGAGCTAGAATCGTTCATATTGACTAAGTTGACAAAGCCCTCCATCCGCGTCAACTTAGTAGGCCCACAAGTCAGCCTCCCATATGGTGGGTCCCAGCTAGCAGGAGGAGTATTCAATTTTTTGTGCATAATAAGGAAGCACTTCCTTGTGTGCGAAGATATAGCTTGTGGGTCCGAGTTGACAGCAGCTGGAACGTTTTTTCGCGAAATACAGAGGCCCTTCCAGTGAGTCCCAGATGTCAGGTGGAGGAATCATTATTTTGCGCGTAATAAGGAGGCATTTCCTTGTGTTCGGCCATGGACCCAACTGTCAGCCTCTCCACATACAGTCCACTTCCAATGGATGTCGTCCATTGACCATGTTGACCATGCCACGCCGAGAGCACCAGGGCGGTGGACGACCGCGAGGCCTACGAAGGGAATGACATGGAGGCGGGGAAGACACGGCAGTGGATGCCCACACGGTGGGGAGTACGAGGGTTGACTTGTTCGGTTGCCGTCGCCGGAAAATAACAGGAGGTGTGGGTGAGTAGAGGGATAGACAGGCTAGGGATGCGAGTATGGTGGGGCCGTGAGGCCTGGCCGGCAGCACAGCCGGCCATGGGAGGCGGGAGTAGGTGGTTCCGCCGGTGCTGGTTTGGGCCGCTAGAGCAAGATCAGAGGCTAAAGAAGCACGATTGCCGTTAGATTGACATCTAACGGTCTGACGCTGGTAGAGTCGATTGTTGACTAAGTTACTTTTTCAAGAAACCTTGTGTACGCATTAACTTAGTAGGCATATAAGTCAGCCTTCAAATCTGTGGCACACAACATAGAGCCTATTTGCTATTTTTTAATAATTTGAAGCCCATTTTCAAATTCTTAAGTAATTTATTACAACCCATTTTCTGCCCAGGACCACGGTCAAAAAGTTCAACCTTATTTTGCATATTTCGGTGGAGTCCGAACTGTTGTAATCCCGAAATTATAAACATTTTTTAAGAATTTATTGATTTGCCAAAAAATCGTTTTGTTTTTGTAAGCAAATAACACGTGGGACAATTGAGTTGGTTTAAGGAAAAACCAGTAGTAAAAAAATCAGTGCTGGGAGGGAAAACAACAACAAAAATAAGGATGTAAATATGAAAAGGGAACTTTATGTATTTTTAATATAATGATACATGTAGATGAACTAGTAAAACTACAGGTAGAGATTAGAAAACGGATGTAGGACATGGCGTTTCAAGAGGAAAATAGAACTGGGCTGTGTGTTTGATTCAGTAAAAAAAACTGCCTGCGGATGTTGTCAGACAAAATATAACTAATGCTGGCGGGCTAGAGGCCAGTAGATACCTGCTAGATGTTGGTGCCCCATTGTCGTCATGGGCCGGGCCTATTAAAAACAAAATCAAGCCTGGGCAGTCTACAACCCAGTTGAAACTTGCTCGACCTGAAAAAACAATATACCTGCATAATAAACGAGAGAATTCTGCAAGTAAAGACTGATAACTGGGAAGTTGCAGGTATATTATTTTTTCATCGTGATAATCAATACATGCACTTGTTTTGAAAAATTTGGAGAACTGGTAATTCGAACGCCAGGTGCTTATGCTACCCATCAAATAAAAACCAGATGCCTGAAAATTTGTTTTGAAACAAATGATTTGGCTTTATATCCACGTCGACCCTCGGCATGATGGTTGGAAGCAAATGCCAAGTTCGTACCGAAAGATTGTTAACAACAATACCAACTTGCGGACGACAAGGTAGTACAAGTACAAATGCCAAACTAACATATAATCGTTTTACTCCTGGCCCTAGTGTTCATCTGGTAGAAAATCTTGTAGAGGACCAGCTCCCGCTCCTTCTCTTGCTCTGGGTCCCCGAGGTGGTACTGGTGCATCACCCAGCTAGTCCTCTGCTGGTCGAAATTCTTGTTGGTATGCAACACCAGAACCTTTTTGCTGCCCATCTACCGGCCGTTGACCATCATCGGCAGGGTATTGCTGGTCTTGTGCCACATCGCGTGCGTGCCGCGCTCCGACTGTATCTTGCAATGCGTCCATGTGCCCCTTTTGAATGCCCTGTAATTGAGCTGGAAGAAATACTTGCTTAGGCCACTCAGTGTGATACATGCAGCATTGTCGAATACAGGTTCCAGTGTACGTAGTTGGCATTTTCATAACATCTTTGGCATGTTGCAGTCACTTGTTTCATTTTCTATTAATAGTCAAATTGTAATTGCTTCACTAGGTCTGCGTCTAAAAAGAAAAATAGAGCTATAAACAAAGAATATGTTTGTGCAAGTAGACGGCTGATCGGCGTCTTACCTGAAAGTTTCTCAGGATGGGTGTAGCATATGCTATGCTTGCTGTCGATGGTTGATATGAACAAATTGATGAGAGGGTGAGATCTCGCGCTATCAGCACTCACTTTGGCCTCAAGGTTCTTGATCAGCTCCTGATCCGTGGGATCGAACTTGACGCCAGCCGGCAGCACTGGCCAATCCTTCTTGTACTTGCATCGGTTAATTCCAGTTATACGGTACTCAATGTATGATCAATCGACTATTTTAAGTGAATGATGAAAAATTTGGACAGATAAGTGGTACTCCAAATCTGAAATCCACAATACCCGAACACACCGTCAGGATTCTTGTGTCATCTCATGCACAGCGTGTTGTCACGTCAATTCAATGTGTGGACATGATGAATAATTTGACTAACATATACTAGTACTGCTACTGTACTACTTATTAGTTGTATTTAGTGTTACATTTTAACCATAGGTTTAACTAACAAGTACACACTTCAAACCTAATTAATATATATATATATATAGTAACGGAATTATTCTGTTACCCGTCGGCCCTATATGAAGCGACGCGCGCGACACCATCTCTCATCTCCCCTCTCCCCGACCCAACCCACCAGCTCGAACCGGCCCGATCGAAAAGAAAAAAAAATAGCTAGCTCCATCCTTCCTGATCCCCATATCCTCCTACAGTGCGCCACCACAACCTGCCCATCGCCACCCCTCGCACCGTCGCCGCGCGCCACCACCCATGCCCCGCCGCCGTGCGCCGCCGCCCCCCCGCCCCGTCGCCGTGCACTGCAACCCCGCGGCCCGTGCCCCCAGCCCCTTACCTAACCTCCCACATCCTGCTACCCACGCGTCTGTGCCCCCCATCCCCGGCGCCAGCCAGCCCTGACGACCCTGACCCAGGCGCCCCCAAGCCCAGCACCCCAACTTCGGCAGCCCCAAACCTCGGCGACCCAAAGCCCTACGCCCCCAATCCTGGAGAAGCGCCCGCGTCGGCGACTTGCTCTGCGCCCCGACCCCATTTCCGGCGTCGCGCTCCACACCCTCAGAGCGCAAGCTGTTCACCTCCGCCAACGATGTCCATTCACCACCACCCCTAGGCCGTTCACCTCCACCACCCCAGGCCGTTCTCCTCCGCCACGTATGTCCGTTCACCGCCGCCCCAAGAATCCCAGCTGAGCTCGTCCGCAACCCCGGCCCTCTTTGCGGCCACCCAGGTCCACATTGTGGGGCCATCGTGTTCTCTTCGCCGCCACTCAGGTTCGACGAGCCGCCGTAGCTAGGATCCTCTGCGTGCTAGCCTCGGTGCTGGCCCTACACGATGGCACGACATCGTTCACTGCTTCCACCATGGGTCGTTCAATGACACAACGTCGATTCGTTCGACACCGCAGCTCAGGAGTTTGCCTCCTTTCCCAACCTCCACTGTGCTCCAGCTAAGGTCTCTCATGTTCTCCTCTCTCCCGTAACCTCTGTCTCTTCTTTCGCTTGAATTCCTGCTAATGTTAGTTGTAGCTTGAATTCCTGAAATATTAATGTATTTTTACTCTGCTTGCAAATGCTTGAAATGCTGCTGGTGCTTCCCTATGCGTGACGATTCTGATTGTTTAGCACAAAGGGGGGCAAGTACTTGTTGTAATGCTTGACATCAATCTACTATCGGAAGTTAGAGAAAGAATAGTAGAAAGTCCAAGCTCTCTTTGAGTGGAGGTACATAACCAATTCAAATGCTTGTTTTGGTTATGTTTAAGGAAACTCATAATTTTTATCTTTGTCCACTGTTAGCTATGTAAAACAACTCAATAAAATTTCACTTTTCAATGCTTTAATAGTTCAATTGGTAAAAACAGTAGGTGTTCATTCTACAAAAAAACACTGACTTTTATATGTGTAAAGAAAGAAATGGAAATATGTAAGTTCATACAGGGACATATATATGCTAAACTTGCGTCCAACACACGAGCATTTGCGTCCACCAGTAAGGGGCATTTGCATCCCACACATCAGCTACATGCTCAACAGTTGCACACTGCCGCCATGGACATGCACAAATGATATTAAGTAGAAGTTTGTTAGTTCAGTTTTTTTATTGATTTACCTTGTTTAAGTAGTAGTGCAGCAATAAAAGGTGTAGTTGTACTGAGTTTTAGTTGCTATATGGGGAACCCAGTGTCCATTTATTTTGGTTTACAGTTCAGCTTGTCTATTCTTTTCAGTTTGTATGCTTTATTGTGCATAATCTTGAGGAAATCCCCAAAAATCATGTGTGCACTCAAGGTAATTAAGTGGCTTTGTCAATTCTGACAGTCCATCCCAGACTAAGCAAAATAGTACATGTTAGTCCTGGTTTGTGGTTAGACATGAAATCTGGTTTCATAGATTCTTCTAGTCAAACTGGAAATACCATGTTTTAGGTAATCCTACTAGTTCAGTGCTAGTACTTCTATTTTATGTTTATCTTACAAGTGGAAAATGTTAAGGCTGGTCATGTTGCCAATTTTTCATAGATTTCCTAAGTAGCCTGAGACCCATCCTGTCCTCTATACAGATTCAGAGTTTAACACGTCAATGGAAATTTGTTCTCAAAACTGAAATTGTTCCGCATGTGCTGATAGACTAGTTGTTAATTATTGGAGTGTTTCGTTCTTGCAGAATAAAAATATGATCTATGCATTGCTTCTTGGCCCAGCTGAGAGAACACTCATGTTAAAAAGTATAAAGCAGTTCTGAAGCAATTCCCAGTGTCTTTTGAGGCATTCATAGTTAAAAAAAAAAGCAACGACAACCTCCTCCGTTTGAGTTGAGCACTGGTCATCGTCCAAGTTGAGCAGTAGGTGCCGTCCAAGTTCAAAGAGGGTTGTATACAAGTACAAAAGTTTCTTTCAGTGAGAAAAAATGCAGGGTTTTGATAAATATTCTCTATGATTCAATTGTTCATCCTTAGACCTTGGCAAAATTCAGTCTATTTTTCTATGATGGAGGTACACATGAAGTCATGTGCAATGGTTATCCCCCTTGTGCTTCTAAGATTCATATTTTGTTTCTTCAAGTGTGTTGTGTGCCAATCTGATATGTAAAACAAAGTAAAAAAGTGAAAGTGTCACTAAAGACACTTGGAAGTACAAATGTAAAAAATAAATAAGTTCTGATTCTCGTCAGGTAGGAAGTTTTGGAGAAGAAAACATAAGTTTTGGAAAGAAGGAATGGTAAAAATGTAAGTCTGTTCAAGTATATAAACCATAAAGGTACGATGGTGATGACACTAACAGTAACGATAAGGATGATAAAGAACATTAAAAACTAAAACTAAAAGAACATCAAGTGATTATTTTTTGAGAAGTACAAACTCTCTACTACCATCAGTACCATAAATTAAAAATTAATAAATCGGAAAATTCAAATGGGAAAAGTTCAAGTCGCAAAATGCGAGAAGTCCAAAACATCGTTCAAAAAAATTGAGTTCAAAAAAAGAAACACACAAAACATTTTCTTTTTGAAAAAAATATCATTTAATTCAATGATATAAACCATGCAAGTTCGAGGACTATGATATCCTAAACCATTGAAAAGTTACGAGGAAAAGCCGTACCAAAAAAATAGAGTAAAGTCTAGTCTGCAAAAATACGCTCAGTAACAAATTCATAGACATCGGTTCAAGTATTTTTTCCGCAACCATTCAATATTAATCCGTGAAAAATACCTCCTCAGTACAAACACCACACAAAGATCAGTACAAGTACTTCTTTTCTGACGGAAAAACAACACGAAGGGTCGCACCGTATTTCAAATTACTCTTCACCAGTTGCGAATTTGAGAGAATGTTCAACATGACTAAGTTTCATATTTTCGATAGCTTTGCGTAGACGTTGGACAAAAATCTTTGGCCTCTTTGAAATTTTTGCGTTTGACAATTTTTTGTGAAATTTTGTTGCCCACCTACTGTGAAAGTTTCTCAAAATACGAGCTGTCAGTTTATAACTCGTATGGTGCTCAGTCTCATGCCAAATACAGTAGCAAGTAACTGCCATTAGCCCCTGAGTCAATGGCACTTTCTCACAGCAATCTCTCTCTTTCTTTGCCCCTACTATTAAAATGCATAGATGTGGTATTCTGCTAACATAGTAGTTGGGAAGATATGAAAAGAACATGCTCTTTATGTGTTTGTGACTATTCCTTTCAGCACCAATGTATTTAAATTTTTTATTTTGTGCTTCCGTGTATGTTTTTGGGCAGCACAAGTACATCATCATAGTGAGTACAAATGCAGTCTTATGGAAATATGATAGTTGTTGGATGCTATTCCAAATGCCAATGATCATGCAAAACGGTTGTTGCTAGAATCTAGATGATATTTAATGTCGATACCATAGTTTCACTATATTTTTTGGTTCTGATTATTGCTGCATACCTATTTAAAATAATGTTCGATAAATGTTTGTGATCATTGCTTGTATGTGTTCATGTGGAGTTTAAATAATGACTATTCTTGTAAGAGGTTTGAAGATTATCGGGGAGCAAGTTCAAGAGATTAATTTCGTGGAAACAAATGTGATCTTTTGGTCAGGATTTTGCATGATCCATAGCCATCGGTGGCAACAGGGAGCAGTTCGAGGCCTCCTGCATGAGTCGTCCATCGTCTTCTATGTGTGAGCTTTGTTGTCTCTACACATCTAGCATCAGAGTATCTCCTCCCCTTGTCACACACACATGCCGGGCGGTCGAGCTAGTGTTGTTTGTGATACTGGTCGTGACTCTTGTGTTGTCATTGGACAAAGAATTTGTTCTGTAACTATGTATTTGTAGAACCTTTTAGAAAATATTGTTGTGTTCTGAGTATTCTGATGTGGGCCAAAATGGTGAGCATTTAAACATCAACCCGAATTACTAAAATTGATAAGTTCTACTTTCAGTAAACGGGTGAACCTAGATGCAACAAAGCTCTGCCACTAGCTGTGGGGATTATCAGTTCATGTGTGTGTTCTTTTTGTCGGTTAATGTATTTTCTTGTTTGTCAGGTCGTGTGCAAGTTTGTTATCAGTTCATGTGTATGTGTATTGGTGATCACTGCTATTGCTGCTAGCTATTGATCAAATTGTGGTATTACTTCGGTTGCTCCATGTAATTAGCCCAAATTTTGGGTGAACCTCCTACTAGTTGCTAGCTTTGTTTAAAAACACAATAAGTTCACAATTTAAAAAGTTGTAAGTTCAACACGACGTCCTAGATAAGTTTTAGGAAAAACCTGTAACACAAAGAAAACCCAAAGATATTCAAATGGTAACGTTCAAGTCGTCGGATGAAAGAAGTCCAAAACAACGTCGAAAATGTTAGAGTTGACACACAATATTTTTTATTTAAATAAAATGTTATTCAGTTCAACGATATAAAACCATGTAAGTTCGGGGACGATAATACCGTAAACTGTCGAAAAGTTACAAAGAAACAATACCGCAAAAACAAAGTAAACTCTAGTATGTGAAAAACACGCTCAGTACAAAACCATACATGCATCCATTCAAGTACTCTTTTTGGAACCATTCAAAACTACTGTCAAAAATACCTCAGTATAAACACATACATACATCAGTACAAGTACTTTGTTTTTTAGACAGCAAAAAACAACACGATGGGTTTCACCTTATTCAAAATTACTCTTAAACGGTTGCGAAGTAGAGAAAACATTCAACATGACTAAGTTTCGCATTTTCGATAACTATCCAACGGTATATTATTTGCCCCATTTTGACAAACTTTTAAAAAAATCACGTTCAAAATCAAATTTGACTATATTTGAATTCGTTTTTAAAACATAAGGAATTAGAAAAACATTTCTATACGAAAAAGTTGCGCATTTTCCATATCTTTCCAATGCCATATCATTTGCCTCAATCCGACAAACCATTTGCAAAAAAAACACGGAAATACATTTCGCCCAGAATTTCACCATTTTTTAAATTACATTTAAATTGTATATAACTTGAAAAAATAGTAGATATATGGAAGATGCGGATTTTTACCAAATTTCCAACGCCATCTTATTTGGTCAATTCCGACAAACCGTTTGAAAATTGAGTCCAAATACGATTCGCGTTTTCGGTTTTAAAAAATGGTTTTTTTAAAACTGCTCTTAAACCGTGATGATTTTGCGAAAAATTCCTATATATTTATAATGTAGATGTTAAGAGCTTTCCAACGATATATTACACGCCCCATTCCGGCGAAAAGACGATCAGTTCGACAAGATGAAAATCATCAGTACAACCGCCCGAAACCATCAGTTCAAGTAGGGTAACAGAATAATTACTACGCGAAACAGAATAGCCCAGAGATGTGTATATATATATTCTGCTAATATTAGCAGAATAAATATTCTGATAACACTTCCGCACTGCACACTCAACGCGAGGGCACTGCACTTTCAGTACCATGGGTACTGCAATACAGAGACTAGTGAACTTTTCGTCGCAAAAAAATTGCATGCGATGTTTTTTCGGTACCTTTTTCGCTCTAGTTTTTTAACCGTTTATTGGAATGAGGCGTGTAATATACCGTTGATAAGCTATGGATTAGGTGCAACATCGCCATATTGAACACTTTTCGAGATTCCTTGCGCTTTAAGAGCAGTTTTCAAAATGGTGCGGCACACGACGAGTGGCAGCGAGTGTTTTTTCACGTTTTTTTCTAAGTTGCTCGTCGAAATGAAGCAAATGATACACAGTTGGAAACATATCGTCGAGGTGCATCTTTTTCATATCTATTATTTTCTCTAATTTGTTACGGTTTAAGAGCAGTTTTAAATTTAGTAAGTCGCGAAATTCTGTTTTTTCGAATTTTTTGTGCTGTTTTCGCTCCAGTTTTTGAACTGTTTGTCAAAACGTGGCGTATGATACGTCGTTGGAAAGCTAGGGACAAGGTGCAACTTTTATATGTTGAAATGTTTTTGAGATTCCTTACAGTTTTTAATTAATTTTGAAAATTGTGCGGCTGACGACGAGAGGCAGCACGTTTTTCGCAATTTTTTTACAAACAGCTGGTCGAAATGATTCAAATGTTACACCGCTGGAAAGATATCGCCGAGACGCAACTTTTTCATGTAGAACACTATCTCTATTTCCTTACGGTTTAAGAGCAATTTTGAATTTACCAAAATGCGGACACTCTCTTTTTCGCGACACCCATATCGTTGTGTATTCTGCATCAAACAGAAAACCGCACTGCTTCAGACTGAAAACTACACTGCATCAGATAGTCAAGTGCACTGCATGTTTTTTAAATGCATTTTCTTTAAATGGAGTTTACTGAAGAGTCCGGCTTTCTTTAAGACCAAAGTACACGGCATTTTCAAGTCTTTCTTTTTTGCTGCTTTTTTGCAACAAGCGCACTGCATCTTTTTTCCTTTGGACTACTTTGTCGAGAGTAAGGAACTACAATATGGTTTTTTCATATATCATTATTTTTTACGGTGTAAACGAGAAAATGGTGCAAAATGAACTGCAAATGAGTTTTTAATAATTACAACGTTTGTGTGTTTTTTAGCACAATGAGAACTCCATCATCATAAAAAAATTGAGAAAAAAAACTCAACCCGTGGATCAACTGCACCCATGTACAACACAAACTGCATAGTCACCAAAGTGGGCTGCAAAACAATTTGCAAAAAAGGCATGACGACGCTCATCGGTGATGTGTCGCGGAGAGGACTGCATAGATTGAAGAAACATTATTTACGCATCCAGTGACTGGACTGCAAGTGGAGATGGGGAACATGGAGGGCGTCAGCGTACTGCATGGGCTCATGGTCGGAACTGCATGCCGTCGTCGATAGAGCCGCATGCCACCCTGGGCCGAGCTGCACACAACATATAAGTGGGCTCAACTAATTCTCCTTCAAGTGATTTACCGCTACCATAGAATCAGTATTCAGTCGTCACACAAACTCAATGAAGATTCAAGTCTGCAGCCAATGCAAGGGCCTCAGAACATGCAAAACCGGCTGAAAAATATACCACCGGAGCCTGTATGGTGCTGATAGCAAACATGTATCGACTGACAAGAAGAGATAAGTAGGCGACCATGATGTACATCATGCGACCAGGATGTTCAATAATGCTAGATACAAGATTACAACACAGGTAATCCTGCTGTATGGATTTGACGACCATGGCTACGAGTGCTACTTCAGTATGATTAAACTTTATAAGAAAAACCTAGTGTGGGGTTTCATTTCCTATACATGTCAGAATATTTTTACAGCTAAGAGATTTGGTCCAAGCATTCTGCGCCTTCATAGCATCATTCAGAGTCACTACAATCATAATCAATCTTCACTTCTTCACGATGATTTCTACTCGAGCACCACCCAAGCATAAAAGATGACTCTATCAAAGGAACACAGAATCCACCATTATCGGAATTCCAGAATCAAGATACTGCAACTCATTGCCTGACCACCAGAGGGGCAAGATTGTGTGTAGGAAATGAGCAAATAGGACCATGTTGTTCAAATAAACATGTATGTTCAAATAAACATGCGTTAATATCACAAGATGTTCAATAACGCTAGATACAGGATTACAACACAGGTAATCCTGTTGTATGGAGTTGACGGCCATGGCTACCAATGCTACTTCAGTATGATTAAGTTGTTTATAAGAAAAACCTAGTGTGGGGTTTCTTTTCCTATACATGTCAGAATATTTTGACAGCCAAGAGATGTGGTCCAAGCATTCTGCGCCTTCACAGCATCATTCAGAGTCACTGCAATCATAATCAATCTTCACTTCTTCACCATGATTTCTACTGGAGCACCACCCAAGCATAAAATATGAGATCTCTATCAAAGGAACACAGAAGCCGCCACTATCGGAATTCCAGAATCAAGATATTGCAACTCATTGCCTGACCACCGGAGGGGCTAGATTGTGTGTAGGAAAAGAGCACATAGGACCATGTTGTATTCCAGGCCAGCATCTGCTGAAACTGTTCAAATAAACCAATGCCAGTGAAACATCCACCTGAAGACATCCATTTTACTACACCGAATCCAAAAGAAAATCTTTGTAACAAATCCCCCTTTCTAGATTAGGAATTATCATGTATATCATTGCTATTTTACATCACTGGCTCCAGTTGGTAAGAGGCTGTTGGGCTTAGCAACGGAACCTGCATGCAAAGAAAGTCTCTGTTTAATTCTAAGAGTTAATTACACCTGGGGTACATAAACTTTCGCGGCGGTAACGGATTCATACACAAACAAAAAAAACCATAAAAGTCATACATCAACTCTGATGCGGTAACGTTTAGGTACAAAACAGTCCGAAACGTGCCAACTGGGCTGCCACGTGGGAAGAGAAGGCTCGCGGCAGGTGTTGGGCACTTTTCTACATTCCCCCTGGTGTGGTACAATATTTGCGGTTCGCCCCGGTGCTCACAAACCCTCCTTAACCCCCTGCTGTCTTTGTTTCTCTGCGTCGTGTTGGGCCTCTATTTCTTTGCCCCCGTGTCGCCTTCTCTGCTTCGACGCTGTCGCCTTCTCTGTCGCCGGTTTGGACGCCGCCGCCCATCGACGCGGCATGGAGCCGCTCCTACGGGGGCCCGGGGAGTTCCCTCCTGAGTACGGTACGCGCTCGATCCTCTTCTCCTGTTGGGTTGCTCCTTTGTCCTAGGGTTCTGATCGGGCTAGGTTCTTCATGATTTAGGTGGAAAGATTGATGTTTTGTTGACGCAATTCATGCGATGAAGGGAATGTAGGTGTTTGATAGGACGATTACTGCTGTTTCGTTGCTTTCCATGTTGGCTTGCCGATGGTGATGATTTGGGGCTTAATTTAGGGTTAATTTAGGGGTTGTTCTTGGATTTGAAGGAAGATGTGATAGATGCTGTGATTGTTGTGATGTATGCACCCCCCTATGATTACTGTGATGGATGCCCTATTCTTGCTGTCGAAATTCAGTTATTGCACTGTACTTGCTGTCAAAATTCAGTTAGTGATTGTTGTCGAATTCAGTTAAGTGCATGTTGTCCATAAATGTTGCAGTGAATTCAATTAAGTGATGTTAAATGTTGTTAATTAGTTATTGGTGTACTATATACTCAAAAGGAATTCATTTACTGCTGTGTTTTGCATCAGAGTCTGAAGAAAAAATCTGTCTTTTTTGCAGTAACTTCAGGAGAAGAATCTCTGTTGTTCTCTATAGCGTTTGAGCACAATGGCATATTTATTGGGCAAGGAGTCAACAGATCATATATTGGCAGCACTTATTGTGAATTTGACTACTGTCATGCTGACACTTGGTCCTTAGATATGCTGAAATTTTGCCTGGACAAGCTGGATTACTCCCATGGTTACCCAGATCTGCAAGTGTACTGGTGCTTGCCAGGCAAAGACATAGTAGATGGCCTTGTTTGTGTGGATACTGAAGAGGTCATTGCTGCTATGGTCAATGCAAGCAAAGAATGTAAGACACTGCTGTTAATAGTGGATGAGGAGAACAAGATAAGAACTTTGTATGATGATGTGATCCTAGATGGGCCTCCTCTGCCAAGGGTAATTACTCCAAGGAAATTGCCAAGGTCTGCTGAAGGAATAGAGGAAGAAGACAATGGAGAGGCAGGAGAGGAAGAAGAAAATGCAGATGATAGAGAGGAAGGAGAGCAAGGAGATGGCACAGCAACAATAGAGCAAGGAGAGGAAACTGATTCAGATTTTTATGAGAGTGATTATGATGTCGAAGATATGGATGATGATCTATTCCTTGAGAATGTAGATGCAAAAGTTGGTGACTACAATGAACAGGAAGGATATGTACCAGAGGATGATCCTTTAGATGATGATGAGCTAAACCTGTCCAAAGCAGAACTTGAGAAACTGCAATACACATTTAGGGCTTACAATCCAGAAGTTGACATGAACAATCCAGTGTTCAGAGTAGGGATTGTGTTTGGTGACATGAAAGAGCTGAGGATGGCATTGGATGCATACACTGTGAGGAACAGAGTCAAAATTTTCAAACCAAGAAATGAGAGTGAGAGGCTTAATGCAGTGTGTTCTCAGGGATGCCCTTGGCTGCTTAAAGCTTCAAAGGACAATAGGACTGGAAGCATTGTAATAAGGCAGTACAATGACAATCACACATGCCAAAAACACTTTGATTCCAAGTGTTTGACTGTTAAGATTCTTACACAAAAATTCCTTGATGAGTTTAGAGACAACCAGAAAATGGACCTCACAACATTTGGGAACAAAGTGCAGAGATAGTTCAAGTTGATGCCCAATAAAATGAAACTGGGAAGAGCTAGAAAGGCAGCACTTGGTATCATCCATGGAAATGAAGCAGAGCAATACCAGCAGCTATGGAATTATGGCCAAGAACTAAGAAGGTGCAATCCTGGGAGCAAATTTATTGTCAGAACAACCAAGGTGAAGGGGAAAGATGATGCACTCCCAAAGGACCATTTGTCATCACTGTATTGGTCCTATGATGCTTGCAAGAGAGGGTTTCTAAAGGGATGTAGGCCTATAATATTTCTGGATGGCTGCCACTTGAAGAGCAGGTACAAAGGCCAGCTACTGACAGCAGTGGGCATAGACCCAAATGACTGCATATTTCCTATTGCTATGGGTTTGGTAGAAGTGGAGTCTACTTATACATGGGAATGGTTCTTGACAACACTTAAGAATGATCTCAACATTGTGAACACATGCCCATATACTATCATGAGTGACAAGCAAAAGGTAATGCAAATGTGTGCTTCTTCATGTGTACATGAGCTCTATAGAACTGTGCTTCTTCATGTGTGCTTATGTGTGACTTTGTGCAAATTTTCAGGGTATAATAAATGCAGTTGGGAAAGTTTTTCCAGATGCTGAGCATAGATTTTGTGTTAGGCACTTATACCAGAACTTTCAGAAGAAGTTCAAAGGGGAAACACTAAAAAACCTTTTGTGGGCCATGGAAAGATCAACAAATTTACCAAAGTGGACACAAAACAGAGAGAAAATGAGAGAGGCCAACATTGAAGCTTACAACTGGCTTGAGGACAAAGCACCTAACCAATGGGTTAAGAACTTCTTTAGTGACTTCCCCAAGTGTGATATCCTCTTGAACAACATGTCTGAGGTCTTCAATAGGTACATTTTTTAGTTCTTCTTTAATTTCCATTGATGCTTTCATTGATGAGTGAATTGCTCATTTAAATACTTTGCAACTATTTTACTCATACAACTGTTTTAAATACATTGCAGCTACATACTAGATGCCAGGGGTATGTGCATTATATCCATGTTAGAATGTATCTTGGGAAAACTTTCATTAAGACTTGCTAGCAAGCATAGGGAGGCAGTGGAAAAGTGGACTGGAAGAATCTGTCCAAAGATTAGAAAGAAGTTAGAAAAGAATGCAGAGTTGAGTGGTAACTGTTTTCCAAGAGATGCTGGCAATGGCATTTATCATGTGCAATCTGGACCCAACTCATATATAGTTGATATCATTGGTAGAACTTGTGATTGCAAGAGCTGGGGGTTGAGTGGAATTCTTTGTCCACATGCTATAGCAGTTTGTAGGGCTGAGAGGATAGACCCTGAGGAGCTGGTGCACAAATGTTACACCATAGAAACATATCTGAAGGCCTATGGTCACAATATCATGCCTCTCAGAGACAGGACCCACTGGGATAAGCTAAATGGAATGTACATCCATCCTCCTTTGTTTACTAAGGTCATGGGAAGGCCAGCCACAAAGAGGAGGAAAACTCCAGAAGAGAAGAAGAAGAAGAAGGATGGCACAGTTTATCTCAATAAGAAGGGTGTGGCAATGCACTGTTTAGTATGTGGAAAAGATGATCACAACAAAAGGGGTCATGGCAAATACATGGAAAGGCAAATGCAGGATCCACAAGTGGAAGAGGAAGAGGAAGATGAGTTTGCATGCCCTGAAATTCTCCAGGTTGGTGCACATTATTTTACCAGAATTTCATTGCACTTTACTTCATTGTATGACTTAATTGTCATGTGTAGGATATACTGCCTCAGCACATCAACCATAGGCTGGATCCAATCAATGATAGGAGCAGCATGGTGTACACAATGGGACAAGAGGTACTTGATGTTGCATGTTTACTTGATGTACACAATGGGATAATAGGAGCAGCCTTGTAAGATGAGTTTGCATGTTTTCACTTACTGTTGCACTTGATGTTGCAGGAGAGGGCTCATCTTACAAGGATGGTGCCACCTGGACCTCTCCCAGAGGAATCCAGTTTTGTAGCTGATGCCAGAGATTTGATTCCACGGAGAAGAACAAATACTACTGCAACTGTTAGAGGAAGAACAACTATGGCAAGCAGAGGTAAGAGAAGGGCAACAACACAAGTGGTACCAAATGCAGGTACTGACTGTTTAACTTAAATCACAAGTGTTGGTCCTGACTGTTTGCATGTTCTTAAGTTACTATACTTTTCAAATGCAGATGAGCCTGGAACAAGTGCCAATGTAGGCAGAGCAGTGAAGAAAACAAGAAGTGGTGGAAGATCTGGTGGAAGAAGTGGTGGAAGGACTGGCGGCCGAGCTGGTGGAAGAGCTGGTGCAAGAGGAGGTAGAGCTGGAAGAGGCACTGGCCCAGAAGCAGTAGGGGGAGGAGCTGGTGTAGAAGGGAGAAGAGTTGAAGATACAGCTATGTGGCAGTTGATGTTTGGACAAGATGGAGCAAGGAATGCCATACCAGACTTGAATGAGGAGATTCCAGTGACCCAGAATGCCCCTAGCACTCCAGAAAATTAGTTTAGTTGCTCAATTAGTTCATAGCTGAACTGCAAAAATGTCCCAGTTCATGTATGAACTGCAACCTTGCAACAAAACATGTTTTGTAATGCACTGGTAGTCATTTAGGCCATGGTGGACCTTCATTTTGCCTGTCATATATCTATCATGCATGGTGCACAATGATTATGTTGTTGATCTCCATATCTGTCATGCTATATTGAGCCAAGTTGTTCATTTAAAAAAAATCTGTTTTGTGTATGAGGCTGCAAATTTCAGTTAAAATAACTTCAACTTTGTCTCTGCCTTTTGTATTTGCATTTCAAATTTTCAGTAAAAAGGTATGATACTGCTATTATCTATTTGCATTTGCAGTAAATATGCAAAAAAAATTGAGAACAATTGAGAACAAATATGATACTACTATTATCTATTTGCACTTCAAATATTGCAAAAAAATTGTTCAAAAAAAATTTGGGTGATACTAGGACTCGAACCCAATATTTGGTACTTGTGACAGTGGGGGTCGTACCAGTAGGCTATGAGAGGATATCAAGCATATGCTGCCAATCTTCCAATTTGTATATACTGCTAAACCTTACTAGTCGTCCGATCAGAAATCAACGGACACTGCATCGTCCGCCACCTCTGGCCAAACAGGGCGGCGCACGACACCGCCCGTACGCCGGTGGGCCATCGCCACTTCCCGCCTTAGCCTCTTCCCGCCAACGCCGCTTCCCGCCTTCGCCCCTTCCCGCCAACGCCTCTTCCCGCCTTCGCCTTTTCCCGCCATCGCCGCTCGGCCTCTACAAAAGCCATGGTCACCATGGACAAACTCGAGCCACTTCCGTCCACTGACATGGTGCGCAAGCTCATCACCACCTAGGCAACAATCATCGGGACATGGGATCACGTTGCGCGTCCCCGTTCCTCTTCCACCCCTGCTCCGCCGCCCAATCCCTCTCCTACCACGCCCGAGCCCGAGCCATGGGAGCCATGGGAGCACGCTCCCCTCCAGCACGAGCCATGGGAGCCATGGGAGCACGCTCCCCTCCAACCCGAGCAGCAGCCGCTCCCAGCCCTGGTGCCCGCCGTTGATCAGCAGACTGCCCTGCTGAATTCGTACGGCACAGTCCGCAGGGAACACGCCAGCCGTGACCTGCAAGCGGCCATCGACAGACGTGTCGTTGCCATCTCCAATGACACCGCGGTGAGGGAAGAATCCACTCGCATGTTCACCGCCGACGAGCACCAAGTAGTCCTGGGGTTCCGCGCAGATGTTCAGGCATCAGACGCAGCTAGAGTGCGGCAGGCCGTCGCACACCACAGTGCGGCACGCGACGCCATGGTCCGGAGGCAGGCTGCAGCCGCGGAGAAGGCACCAGCGCATGTCAGCCATGGTCCGGAGCCAAGCTGCAGTCGCCCGGTCACGGAGTACATCGACCTATCGTCCGACGAGGACTAGAGGTTGAGAAAGTTCAGAGTTTCAGAACTCTGTTCTTGTTGCAGTGATGAGAGTTTCAGAAAGTTCCGAGTTCTCCAATTTATCCCAAGTTAGTTTGTGTTATTGCCCAAGTTAGTTTGTGCTGTTATCTTCTAATGCTCAAGTCAGTTTGTGTTAATCAAGTCAACTTTGTTCTACTCAGTTTGTTTTAATCACTATTGTACTCTGTACTGAACTTCTTCAGAGAAATTCAGTGTCAATCCAGTGAATTTCTTCAGTGTTCTACTTATTTTGCATTTGAGAGTTTATTTGTCTGAATTTCTGTGTTGGATAATATAACTTGTCAAATTTGCAGATTAAGAAAGACAAATAACTGGGCATGAAAATTTTCAAACTTGACAAACTTGTTCATCATACAGTCACACATACTTGAAATCCTCACACAAATCCCCTACTAACCAATGCAACTAGAGCATAAATCACTACACTTGCAAGAACAACAAGTACTAGAAACAAATCTAATTTTTCCCTACTTTTTCTCTGCTCATCTAATTTATTCCTCTCTTTCTTCATCCTCTGAATGTCTTGTTCCTTGTCAAGCAAAGCATTTTGTAGCTTCTGGTTGTCATTTGCAAGCTTTCCAATTACCACCCTTGATCTGCCCTGCCATGCATCATCCATCCACCTCAAATACCCACAAGAGTTTAACCCCTGTACATTTCAAATTACAGAAACACATCCAGTCAAAATTGTCATACGGTGCAAAATTCAGTGAAACAAATAAAAAAACTTATCTCATACCTCGTATGGACAACTCAGAAATCGTCGGCCTGCATCAAATCCTTCATTGCAAACCCTAATAACTGGCGTCAATTTGCACCCACATTCAGCCGCACCAAATCCTTCATTGGAAACCCTAATTCCGCATGCCCCCTAAAATTCCAAAGTGAAATCAAAAACAAGAAATACAACAAGAAAATCGAGGAAAGAACATACCTTCATCGCTTTTTTGGAGCCAAAACTAAGCTCTGATGTGACTATCCACTCGCCATCCATGTCGCATCCGGTGCCAGAGCCGCCGCCGCCGCCTTGGTTGACAGAGCCGCCGTCGGTTTGGTCCAAGCCGCCGTTGACAGAGCCGCCGGCTTGGTTGAAAACGTTGTTCCCAACGCCTCTCCATGGCGCATGACCGCGTCGTCTCTCCATGGTGCACGACCGGGCCGGCGCGTCACCTTCGCAGCTAGGGATTTGAAGAAGGGGATTGGGATACAGAAAGAATGGCCACGGGTTAAATCTCAGTAAACTAAGGGGGGTAACTGCAAAGATAAAAATGCATACACGGCCGACCCCATTGCGTGCGTGGCAGCCCATCTGTCCACTTTGCATGCGTTTTGTAGCTAAACGAATCCGCATCAGAGTTAATGTATGACTTTTATGGTTTTTTTTTGTTTGTGTATGAATCCGTTACCGCCGCGAAAGTTTATGTACCCCAGGTGTAATTAACTCTAATTCTAATTCAAAGGGTCACAACATATCATAATTGCTCTGTGTTCATAGAATAATACGGAAATTAAAGAAACCAATAGTATCATGTCCATATGCCTTACAGGCTACTAACTAGCTCCATCTTCATTCTGTATGCGGTGGTCAGCTAAAGTTACTATTAAAATAATAACCATGTTATCCATTATATAGCTTAGTAACTCACACAATGAAACCTTCAAACAAATTCCCTTGGTCTAATCAATTTACCAAATCCTGCCAAACAGGTTTGTAAAATCAGCAAAGATCTGTCATTTGCATCAACACTATGACATTTTAGACGCATCCAGTGAAACGTTCTTCACGCATCCAGTGAAACGTTCTTCACGCATCCAGTGACTGGACTGCAAGTGGAGATGGGGAACATGGAGGGCGTCAGCGTACTGCATGACCTCGTGGTCGGAACTGCAAGCCGCCGCCGATAGAGCCGCATGTTGCTCTGGGCCGAGCTGCACAAAATATATAAGTGAAATGCGCCTCCCATCCCATTAAAAAGAAGTGAACCGGTCGCTCATAGCGATGCGTTAGCCAGCCACACAAATTGGTGCCCGAGCCTTTTTTGTGTGGACTGCGCAGAGGGCGAGCTGCACGATGTGCACTGCCGTACTGCACATCCATGGCCACGCACACGTGAAACTTGAACCAAATGAGCTGCAGGCAGTGGACGGAAGCTCGGGCGCAGTTCACTGGTTTTTGGGTACTGTACCGACGACCCAAGTGCCCTGCAACGGAAGAGCAACCTGCATTGCTCGCCGTGAGTGAAGAACAAACATTGAAGAATTTGATCTGGGCATTTTTTGTACCTGCGGCATGGATGGAGGTGTCAAGGAACTACATGTCGGTGAAGAGAGAGCTCCACGCGAGGGGTTCGCCGATCTGCACATCGTGGTCGTCGGTGGGCACCTGATCGAGTGAAGGACACGGGTGGTAGTCTTTCTTCTTTCCCTGTTGACGTTGGCAGTAGGGGGGAAATGAGTGTGAGCGCTGACAGTAGGGTGGACTGCATGGGAGGAGCAACCCAATCCCCTGCGAATCCAAAATGAACCTCGCCGGCGTCAAGGTGGATTTCCTCTCTCGCCGGCGTCGAGATGCAACAAATCGATGCCCAGTGGAAGCTCGGGGGGAGGAAGGGTTTGTGGGCTAGGGGCCGCAGAAGAGCCCGGATCTAGAGGATCCTGGAGACGGGGTTGTTGGCGCGTCTGGGCTCTGGGAGCAGCGGGTCGTCGGAGTAGGAGGCAGGGGCATCCGGCGGCGCCACGCTCCACCTGCACCGGGCGGTGGCGGGAGTCCCCAAATCCAGTGTAGCCGCTGATGGCGACGGTGGATCCACGCCGGATCCAGGTCGGGACAGGCAATGGAGGGCTGTGGGCCAGGTGGAGAGGGCGACGCGTGGTGGTGGCCGGGGCGGGGCCGCGCGTGGTGGTGGACGTGGCGGGGTGGCGGGTGGTGCTGGCCGGGGCGGGGCAGCGCGTGGTGCTGGCCGTGGCCGGGCGGCGGGCGGTGGTGGCCGAGACGGGGCAGCGCGCGGCGGTGGCCGGGGTGGTTCTAGCCGGGGCAGGCGGTGCGAGGTGTTGGCCGCCCCGGCGTGTTGGGCGTGGGGTTGGTGCGTGGGGTGGATGAGATAGTGGGCGGGTGGGTGGGTGGGCGGGCGGGCGTGGTTTATTTTCGGGTAGGAAGCAGTCCGAAACTGTTAACAGAATAAGACCCAGAGTCAGGAGAATAAGATTGTTAAGGATGTTATCATAATAGACCCACCTTTTTTTATATATACTAGTAAGTTTGCACGTGCCAACGCACGTCTCAACTAATTCTAATATACAAATATATGTGAGAATAACATACATAAAAAGATGGTTTGGTTGCACTAAAAAATATTACAAATCAAGAAAATATTTTTCAAGCAGCATCATATGCATAGAGCCAAAAATACACAATTATTTTTGATTTTACAGAAATTTCAAATTGTTCTGAAAATTTTCATTTTTTGTCAAAATTTGACAAAAAATGGGATGAATTAAATTTAAATGTATTTTCAAATCTATGTAAAACTTCCCCAGAATTATCAGTAGTATATTAGACAGAAAAATTGGCATTATTTAGGCATTGTCATGTCATCATGGGTACTCCACATTACAGAATTGCCACATAAATTTGGTGTCCATAATCCATGAGCCTGTCACATCATTATCACATATTACAAAGTAAAAGGCTCACAATACATTAGCCTCACACATGACCTCAATCCAAGGCTCACAATACATAAACCACACACATGAGCTCAATCCAAGGTTCACAATACATTATACACGAAGTGTTGCTTCAATTGATTTTGTTCTTGATGCATTGAGCTCAGTTCCAGCTTGGAGAAGATCCTCATATTTTCCATCTTGGGCGATATGACCATCCTTGAGCATGTGCCATGAGAAAAATAAAGCACAAATGAGAGACCAAGGGCCCATTATCCCATGAACATTCTAATGAGAAATGTTACAAAAGATAGCAAAACTTTCATGCAGAATCTGTTGTATTATTCTCATCAGGAAACATGCATAAACAACACATCGAATTGAACAACTTAACTTGCTGATAAATTTGAAACAACATATATACCATGTGCATTAGCCTCTAAAAAGTAGTGCTTCGATTGTAAGGATAATGTTATTACCAGTATGAAGTCAGCAGCTGGTATGAACCCGACTTGATGGGTTACAAGAATTACTTGTTTTGCTAGCTAGTGCCCCCAATATATAATCCCGCGACACATAATCAGACATGTTATGAAACAGAGGCACCTTTAAAGAAAATATGCCTCTGTCACCAATGATCTGTGAATGACACGATTACCTGGCTATGGTTGTATGCTTCTCTTGCTCTTGCAGGTATCGAGGTAAGAATCTGCTTTGCTCGAGATATAGAATCAGCACTGCAACAAGATGAAGCATCAGGTACCAATGCTAGTAATTCTTGAAGTGGATACCAATGATAGTTACTCAGGTTGTCAAAATCATGAAATATTAAAATATAACAAATTTGTACTTATACATCAGGCATAAAAATAAGAGTTCATTGCACTATTAAGACATAACCTTGCAGCGCCGGTAGAATTTCAAACAAAAACTTGCAAAATGACTCAACCGGGCCCGTAAAATTGCTTTGCGGGACAACAAATTAATTATCACTTAAGATGTATTTTAAAATAGAACAGCAGAGGGTGGAGTCATGTTGCTGCGTAAATACAATAATATATATATGTTCCATCCATTAGGTCTCCGATAGTTTGTAAAATAAGAACATTGAATCTACTAATTAATCCCCCAACATCCCATTGTCAAACATAACAAGTAATTAGAGAAGATAATTTTGTCATGATACTTCTTAATACAACATGATTTGAGTATACAACATATATTGATCTCAAGAAAAAAATCTGGTTGAAAAAGAAAATAGAACTACAATTTAGACTGGTCAGTATAACATACTACCGTAGGTTGTTCCCTCTTTCCTCATGATGGCACGTAAATTTCTCCCACGCACTCTCTGTATACTCTCTGTTTCTTGTGATTCAGATTAAAGGGGAATTTGTCAAATAGGCATATAAATACATTGCTTAGAAGTTGAAAACAATATGTAGTTCCATTTAATTCTAGAAAGCTAGTACTATAATATGATATTTGGGAAACGCTTGCCTGCTATCAGCCGCCTCCTCTATGTGACGCGTGTACACGGGTCCTTTGCGTCACTACATACATGAGGCATAATCTCTATGCCACAGAATATACCATTAATTATCATGGTCGAGGATAGCAAAATACAAACCCCAAAGTGAGATATATCCAGAGAATTTAAGCCTCTCAGTGTAAAAAAAATCTGGCCAAAATATATACTTTTTGAAAGGAAATCATGTCCTAAATGAATAGCCTGCACGCCGCACACAATATTAAATGTCTCCTAAATATGTAGAATAGTTATAGCTCCTGTCGGGTGGGCAGGCGGTGCAGGTCTGTCTGGGCCAAGAAAAGGCTTCGCTGACCTCTATTTGCAAACAAAATTTTAATGCAAACTTTAATGTAGTTGCACGTTCATGGCTGATCAGGCATAAATGAATGATTGAGATGGAACTAAAATATCAAACTATAATTGTTGAATGATTGGTAATGCGACTCGTAATCAGAATAACAAAGGAGATAAAAACATATGAAACTCGATACCCTTTAGAAACAAATGTCACCCGCTCCTTCCTCGGCAGCTTTGTGTCAATCTCATCACCCACGTTCACAAGAACAACTCCCATGTGCAACCAAATGTGACCCGTCTCTAGCCTGCAGGCATACAAGTGAGATGGATGTTGACTTGCTCTTGCATGAGTAGTAGACGATCCTTATGAATCTTGTTCAAATACCTCACTGTGCCAGCTTCATCTTGCTGTAAGTGTTTAGAGTATACAGCAAATACTTATTCAGGCTTTACCACAAAAGTAGAATGCAATTGTTAGACACATCTATTTTTTTGCATAACCAGCAGGCACACCTCATGCTTACTTCCCATAGCAAACTCTCGTGCAGAAGCATGTTGGGCACATCACCTGGAAGGCACAAACATGCATGAATTAGGATAGCCTGGGTATATCAGCTTTTAATTCTTTTGCATATAAACATACTACTACAGTAAAGTGTGCCACTAAGGTATATGCGTATAGCTACGGATGTTTCCAGTATACCTGAATATTTTGCTTGGCCATCAACATGTTTGAATGACGGAACATCTCCAGTTAACTGACAAAAGTCATCTTAAAAAATTACAGGGATCTTGAAGGTAAAAAGTGGCAAGTCCACACTGAGAAAATTTAGCAATACACTGGAAATACTGATGGATACTCATGGACATAAGTTCTCTAGAGTATATTAGTCATTGACATATTAGAACCTCGCATGATATTAGTCAATTATTAGCCATTGAATTTCAGGTTGTCTGTGTGGTAAAAGTATTACCATCTAAAATTCCTTACATATGCTAATGCAGGGCCGACCATTGCTCTACTTGTTAACGGATTTTAGACAAAAGCACACCATAGATGTTTCGGTACAGAAAGACAAAGCTCCTCCAGGTTGTACGGATGCCTAGAAATGTAGTATAACAAACAAGACATGCACCAGCCGATGGTGGGGCGGCCACACCTTAGAGCTCTTGGGACGACCACCTTGAACATCCGGACGGTGGTAACCAGGTCGGCCACGGACTTGGAGCCAGGGCCGGTCCTGAGAATTTAGGGGCCTGGGGAAAGACAACAAAAAGGGGCCCTAACCCCTAAGGCCACATAAACATATGCTGTTTTTCTATTTCAGTTGCAAATAAATACTTGATACACTATAATTTTGTTGCCTTATCATCTTAGTTATTCAGAAAAGTGGGTTCATAAACATTCACAGTAAAAGTTGCAGTCAATTGGCATGTTTTTTATTAGGTGAATAAGTAACAGTTTCATGCTTACTCAATATATTGTCATCCTATAATTTTTCATTAGGTTGTTCCTCAGCAGTAACTAAGCTAGTTGTTCTGAATTCCTAGCAGTAGAAGTACTCGTCTGTATTCTAACAAATTGTTTATGCTCCTTTCGAGGCCTCAGTCAAGTCATATGCCAGTTTTCATTCTCATTACCAGATGGATATACTAACAATCTTGCTAATTAGCACACAAATATATAGGGTACAAGTAATTAAGAACACTGCTGAGCAAATAAAAAATTCTAAGAAAGGTATGGAGCAAGATATTTGGATGGCTAGAAAAATATAAATTGCTAAATTTTGTTGCTGCTTACAAGTCACGAACATACATCTCAGTTCCTCTTTTCGAATCCCAATCAAAACATGAAATCAGAGTGAGAAAGAGATATGTATGAGGATGATCTTTATGAATGAATGAACGATCTCACAAGACTATAGAAGAGGGGAATTGAGTTGAGAAGCAATTAATCACAATCTGGAAAATCGTAATACCTTCTTCCACTAATTGCGCCCTGCAGCCGGAAATCTCGATTAGACGTCCTCATACATATCTGTGAGGCGTTCTCGACCTTGGCAAGGCTGAGTCTCATGCTGATTTGTTTCCAATTGGGGAAGAGATGGAATTAAGCCGAGAAGATTGCGTGTGTGACAAGCCGAGGATGAACATCATGTACGCACAGGCAGCTCGCCCGGGCAGCTCTGGGTCAGGTCCTTGCAGCAGGCCAAGACGGGGCAGTTGTCGCGGCCCTTGTGCGGGGTCACGGAGAGGCCCACGTTGAAGCTGTCCACCACGCTCACCCCGTAGGACGATTGCTCGTTGCCGCCGTGGTGGAGGGAGACCTGCGGTGGAGAACTGGAGCCGCCCGTCGCAGTCGCCTGTCGCGCAGCCGGTGCGCGCCCAGATGCGGCTGGACCAGGCGTGGGTGGGCGCCGGGAAGGAGCGATGGGAGAGCGACGGGAGGAAGAAGCTGCCCCCTCCAGGACCTCACTGCCGGTGTTCCCCTGGATGCCCGGCCAGATCGGGTTCACGACGGTCAGGGTCATCGGTGGTATGCGTGCGGAGCGAACGGCATGCTAGGGGCGGCGATGCGGGTGCAGGGAGGGCGGCTTGGCACCGAGGATGCGGGGACGGGGAGGTGAGGCGCCGATCGGGAGAGGAGGGAGGTTGGGGATGGAGCGCTCTTGTGCATGCGAACGTGCGAGGAGGAAGTGGTGCGCGGCGTGCGTGCGATCAGTCTAAGCAGTTTTTCTCAGAAGAGGTGGAGGAGTTTAGGAGTGGCAGGATGGGTAATTAAAGTGTAAAACACGTTTGATGTGTTGGAGTGATTTAGACCATCAGATCATATGCTTTAATGGATGAGATGATTCGGTTCTCCGCCCTCTCGTCCTTTTATAGTGGTAGTAGATACGGCTTCTACACAGCATTTCCATCATCATTATCCATACATCCTACGTAGGTGAGTTAGAATGCACTTGATCCCGAAAAGGTATCTATCTTTCAAACCAGAGGAGTGCTTCGAACTTACAATAGTACATAATATCCAACAAAAGAGGGTGGTGCTACAGCAGCTGGTTACATGGCTCAGTTTAGATATCAGTACAAATCAAGTTGTGCATATTTGTTGTTGGCATGAACCACATCGCCGCATGTCGGGTTTGCAAAAGCCATCCATCGCATGGAAGCTTGATGCCTTTCACACACTGAAGATTATCTGGCAATAAGCTGTGTTGACGAATCTCTGGATATGGTGATTCATGAAACCCATGGTATGATGTGTAAACACAGTCCCCCCTGAAGAATGAAAGTTGCATAGCACGGTAATCATCGCCAGTGATATGATCAATGATTGGTTGGATGATCGGATAATTGAGCCCGGGGAACATGAAGTGGTTGTCGAGGTTGTAAACCCGCCTCCAGTTGAATACGCCTGGCCCAACAGAGCTGGGATATTTCTCGAACATGAAGCATCCATAGCCATCAATGTCAGGAACGCTCCAGGCATTGTACTGCAGGTGATTTGATGTAAGGGTTTGGTCAATTTGATACGTGCGAATGAGCATCAAATGACCGTCGTCAGCTGAACGAGCGATAAACCACCAACCATCGACTAGTATGATTCCAGGTCCTAGAATCATGAAGTCCAGCGCATTTGCGTCTACTACAACAATTCAAATTGGAGACCAAAAGTACAAAAATAAACAATCATGTTCAGAGTATGTGTGGAATTAAGATTATTATAACAGTGACACATATCATAGATAGAGAATTGCAATTGCATGGTCATAGTCATACCCCAAGTTAAAAAATAAGCCAATGTCTTTCATATTCTAGCAATATGTCATGGTTCAAACATCATGTAACAATGAGAGGAAAACAGCTATGACATGGCCTACTCATATTCTACAATAGCACTTATTACTGTTCTCATATCAACTCTAAGCAAATAACATGCGTTGTTTTAAAAATCTTGCAAATGAGAGTAACATATAGCAATCATGAGATTATGCTCATAATATCTATTCTAACAATCATTAGATGCCAATTGTTATCATATCAACTCTAACAATAACATGTGTGGTCATAAAAATCTAGGAAATGAGAGGAACATATAGCAATGATGTGTTTATAGACATACTATCTATTCTAAATTCATAACAATGAACAAGCAGTCATATTCATAAGGTAAAGATGAGATCGAAAAATTACACGACGATAGATTCCACCAGTATAGGCAGCCAATCTGTGCGTCGACCGTGTAAACGATGCCATCGGGCACTATAGCATCAGACATAAATGTTGCCTCAGTAGGATTGACAATGAGCCATAACCATGTATGGCGATCGGATTCCAGATAGACTAATCCCATGTTGAACAAGGCAATGAGCTTATAATCCATGTAGTCTTCTGATGGTGTGGGCACTTCGCAGATTACAACTTTTAGCAAACAGAGATCGAGTCAAAAGCTCGATGCGTCTCGTGCGTAGTAGGAAGGAGTGTCTGGCGGGCCGCGAGGCTCGATGGCAGCGGTATCCAACGATGGAAGGGTGATCTCTCGCTGGGTGTAGATATCCACGAGACGCCACGGACTACCGGATTGGTCGATGAGGATGATCCAGTTGGCCTTCATACCCGCCCAGTAGTGGCCGCGCATGAAGGACAGGTGGACCGGTAGTGGTAGCATGTCGAGGGGCACCACGACAACCTCCATAGGACCGTCAAGTCAGTGTCTGGGCCACCTGCGAGGATCGGGCATCAGTAAGCAGGGTGCATTGAAAAGAGCCGGCCGGTTGCAGATGAGTAGACGGTGCAAAGACACCGAGCATGCGGCCAGAAGGACGGTGCTGAGCAGGTCCATACAATTATAGATCTTCTCCAAGAGAACATCAGGGAGGGAATTCCAGCGTGGCTCTGCGTGTCAGCCGGTTCTGTCATAGGGTTTCTTAGGGCGCGGGGTTTTCAGTGCCTGCGAGCCAGCGGGGAAGTGGATTTGGGCGGGTGGGCAAAGAAGATGGCGTGTGTGGCCGAGCAGTGAGCGGGGGGATATGGTACGCGCGAGCTACCAAGGAAGATGGCGCGGGAGGACGAGCAGTGAGCGGGGGGAAATGGTGTGCGGTCGACGATGGGGAAGAGAGGAGGAAAAAGAAGAGAGGAGGAGGAAGAGTGAAAGATGGGTAAGAAAGTGCATTAAATCTCAATTCTACTAGTACTACTACCAGGATATACCATCCTTCGGAGTGTAAATAGTTACGCCGATGACATGTGGGTTTACCTCAAGAGGGATCATATGTCAGTTAATGGAGGAGAAAGGTGCATAGGCGTATTTGCGGAAGCGTGCTCCACTCGCAAACATGATGGTAGTACTGGGTAAGGCTGATTTGGTAACACCAACACGCTCGTTCAGCTTATTAATTAAGTGTCCCATCTGCTGCAGCATGTATTGTCACTTCACTGTGAAGATTAGTTGAATAGTTCTCTCTGACCGAGATGGGGAATAATGGATCACGAAGACTTCCTATCTATGATATCCCTATGCCACTACGTTCACTTCACTCATTTTGCTCCATACGTAGTCACTTGTTGAAATCTATAGAAAGACAAATACTCCGTATTTGGAAACAGAGGGAGGCTTTTACTCCGTATTTGGAAACAGATGGAGTATCACCATATGGAGGGAACGTAGGAAGCTTGAAATATGAACATGTCAATGGGAGGAGTAAAAGCCTCATGCATGCATGCATGCAACATGCAACACTCTCACGTACACATGGACACATGCAACACTCACCCATGCGGCACACAACACACGATGCAACACACACGCTCACGCTCAAGTGCGCAACCTACTCTCTACGTCCGTGAAAGACTGTACATTTAGATATTTACACATTGACCGGGGCATAATTAACACCCAAAAGTAGTAGACTTATGTGTGCATGCGACCATTGAGAGAAGAAGATTAAATGAAGGTTGTTGCATGATGTAATTAAGGATAGACATGTAGCCTATAGTTAGAGCACAAGTTGGTGCATTAGTCAATCAATATCGATTTAGATTAAAGGCTAACTGCATACGAAGAGTAGATGTACACTCTTTGTTTTTTAGCCGATGTACACTCTTTGTTGGAAGACCGAGGGAGTACACATGCATGCACTCGCATATACAACCAGGGTGGTTCGCGCACAAGGGTTGGACTCCTGTCGCGCCTGCGTAACATTTTGTTTAACTGATTTCTTTCCTCTACCAACTGACAGGTGGGACCCATAAACCAGGTGACAATCTAACCAGTCAATAAAGTGCCACGTCGACAATGTGGCCGGTTAGTAGGGTGCAATATGGTGCTCTACGATGAGCTAGTGATCGTATAATTACCTCAAAACTATATATAGTGACCGTAAATAGCGTATTATTACATACATTGATCGCCAGTGTATTTTCTCGTTTCAAATTAAGCCATGTTAACCGAAAAGGACGCAGTATGGACTAGTACTAATACTACTTTGATGTGTCCCGTCAACTCACCGAATGAGGAAAAGCTTGCTTACTACGCCTCTCCATCCCCCACGCGCGCAGTGGCTCACAGGACGAGGAGAGGGTTTTGACTACAGCGCCCTCTCCCTCTTCCTCGCCCTCGCCCTCACGGTGGACGTGCAACAGTTCAATCGGTGTCAGATTGCCAGAAGCATATTGTATTATAGTATCATCATTATTGGACCTTCCGAAGAGGCGAAGAGCCAAGTGCAAGGTTCACACGAGTACGAACTGTTGAACCTCCCGAAGAGGCAAAGTGCCGAGCGCAAGGTTTTATAGGAGTTGTCGTCCTAGTAGGAGTATACTACAACTATAGCGAATGATGCTATTGTATGATGCCGCCATGTCACCTATATGCAAAGTTGTGCCACCTTTTTTTTCTTAAAGAGCGTGTTGGAGCCCGTGCAACAACCACACAAGTTGCACATACACATATCACATTTACCATGAATAAATTCTAAAGGACAAATGCTAGTATGCCATACAAGTTCATCTCCAATTCATGTGATAAATTTGTGCACGACTTGTCTACATATATTCATAGTGCTACTGTTCACAATTTACCATACTCCACATACACGTTATAGATGGGCTACATGTCCTCCTCCATCCAGTCCCAGGTGTTCTTCATGGATGGCATGATCCATAGCGGTGGGAAACAGGAATCATTGTCGCATCTTTCTAGCCCGGTTCCACACGATGGAGACTCATCCAAGCTGATGCGGCATAAATCAGGGATAGCGTGCCCCAGCATGTTGTTCATCCGCCGGTGTGCACTGAAGACACCACCATGCTTCATGAACGGCAGGCCTTTGGTGTCGTGCACGGAAGGTGGCATCCCCTTCACAATGGGGAAGTTGTCCTCAATGAAAAGCGAGTACTCTCCAAGAGTGTACCTTGGCACCAACATAGCATCACGGGGGTCGAACTCGGCACCGTTCATCTGGTACACACGGCATCTCAGATCTGGACACATGGTGACGCACACAGTCAAGGTCCATGCATAATAATGTTGTGCTCAAATATGGCGGTCAGTAATACTATGCAACAAATAGTACTACTCCGATATAGAGGAAGTAAAATAACCGGCTTATTATATATAGTCACTCTTGGCTACATGGATGATATAGTAAGACATGGAAAAACAAAAATGGTGGCAGCTAGTGGGTTCAAGTCTTCAAGGGCCTAGCTAGCTACATGCGTCCTCCAAGGTAAAAAGTATTCCTACTAGTACTAGTAAGTAGTACAACAATGAAAGAGAAGGCGAGAGGGTTAAAAATATAATACTAAATGGAATACCTGGGTAGATGGTGACGGTCCGATTGTGGTAGATTGTGTGACCATGTTTCACATTAGTGGTACCATAGGTAACGACTGCTAAGATAGTTGATCCCAATATGTCAAGGTTCCAGGTTAGACCGAATCGCGGATGCAAATGCACATCCAGGATCGACGAACTTATTTTGATCGGGGGATGACTGATCTCTGCAAAACAATGGAGTGCCGTTAGGGATACAAATGATGGTTTGAGCATTCTGTTTGTAATCTCCCATACCATAGGATGGCTGTGACGCCCCCGATTCAATCGTACACTAATCATACACGCAAACATGTACGATCAAGATCAGGGACTCACGAGAAGATATCACAACACAAATCTACAAATAAAATAAGTCATACAAGCATCATATTACAAGCCAGGGGCCTCGAGGGCTCGAATACAAGAGCTCGATCATAGACGAATCAGCGGAAGCAACAATATCTGAGTATAGACATAAGTTAAAGAAGTTTGCCTTAAGAAGGCTAGCACAAATTGGGATACAGATCGAAAGAGGCACAGGCCTCCTGCCTGGGATCCTCCTAAACTACTCCTGGCCGTCTTCAGCGGGCTGCACGTAGTAGAAGGCACCTCCCGAGTAGTAGTAGTAGTCGTCGACGGTGGCGTCTGGCTCCTGGGCTCCAACGTCTGGTCGCAACAATCGAGTATAGAAAGGGGGAAAAGAGGGAGCAAAGCAACCGTGAGTACTCATCCAAAATACTCGCAAGCAAGGAGCTACACTACATATGTATGCATTGGTATCAATTGGAATAAGGGTATCATATGTGGACTGAACTCCCTAAAGCCGGAATAAGAGGGGGATAACTAGTCCTGTCGAAGACTACGCTTCTGGTAACCTCCATCTTGCACCAGGAGAAGAGAGTAGAAGGTAAGTTCACCAAGTAGCATCATGTAGCATAATCCTAACCGATGATCCTCCCCTCGTCGCCCTGTGAGAGAGCGATCACCGGTTGTATCTGGCACTTGGAAGGGTGTGTTTTATTTAGTATCCGGTTCTAGTTGTCATAAGGTCAAGGTACAACTCCAATTCGTCCTGTTACCGAAGATCACGGCTATTCGAATAGATTAAATTCCCTGCAGGGGTGCACCACATAACCCAACACGCTCGATCCCATTTGGCCGGACACACTTTTCTGGGTCATGCTCGGCCTCGGAAGATCAACACGTTGCAGCCCTACCTAGACACAACAGAGAGGTCAGCACGCCAGTCTAAATCCTATGGCGCAGGGGTCTGGGCCCATCGCCCATTGCACACCTGCACGTTGCGTGGGCGGCCGGAGAGCAGACCTAGAAACCTCCATTACAAAGGAAGTTGCGTTACGCGGTCCAACCCGTCGCGCGCCGCTCAGTCGCTGACGTCACGAAGGCTTCGGCTGATACCACGACGTCAAGTGCCCATAACTGTCCCCGCGTAGATGGTTAGTGTGTATAGGCCAGTGGCCAGACTCAGATCAAATACCAAGATCTCGTTAAACGTGTTATCTTGAAATAACCGCGAACGCCGACCAGCGCCAGGCCCACCTCTCTCCTAGGTGGTCTCAACCTGCCCTGTCGCTTCGCCACAAAGATCCACACCGAGGGCCGTTGGGGCAAAGGTCCTTTCAGCCCCCAATTCGTGAATCACTCGCAGGTGCTCCATGAGCAGACCCGACTTTAGTCACCACATGTATCATGTATAAAGCATATAGTATATACCCGTGATCACCTCCCGAGTGATCACAGCCCGATAGTATAGCATGGCAGACGGACAAGTAGGTAGGGCCACTGATGATAAACTAGCATCCTATACTAAGCATTAGGATTGCAGGTAAAGGTAACAACAGTAGTAGCAAGGACAGGCTATGCATCAGGATAGGATTAACGGAAAGCAGTAGCATGCTACACTACTCTAATGCAAGCAGTATAGAGGAGAGTAGGCGATATCTGGTGATCAAGGGGGGGCTTGCCTGGTTTCTCTAGCAAGAGAGAGGGGTCGTCAACTCCATAGTCGTAGTGGGTAGCAGCGGCGTCGGTCTCGGTGTCTAGCGAGAGAAGAGGGGGAAGAAACAATAAAGATTTAAGCAAACAGATGCATAGCGATGCATGACATGACATGTATCGGTGCGAGGGGTGCCCTAACGCGGTATGAGGTGATACCGGCGAAGGGGGAAAACATTCGGGAAAGTATCCCCGGTGTTTCGCGTTTTCGGGCAAAGGAGCCGGAGGGGGAAAGTTGCGAGTTTGGTCTGTTAGGGGTGTGTGGCGGATGAACGAGCTACGTATACGGGTTCGTCTCGTCGTTCTGAGCAACTTTCATGTTGAAAATAATTTAATCCGAGTTATGAATTAAAAGATATGACATCAGCATGGTGTCATGCTGACGTCAGCAGCCAACAGGGTTGACTGGTCAACCTGACCAGTAGGTCCCATTGGTCAGTGATACATTTTAATTAACCTAATTAGTATTAATTAGGGGGGTTGGCCTCACTGTCATTAACTACTTAATTAGCTATTTAACTAATTAGGTTAATTAGATAATTAATGTTTAATTAGTGATTAGGTTAATCATAGCAGGATTAATTAAGCTAGTTAATTCTTTAATTAATTAACTAAGTTAATTAATTAATTAATTAATATTTTTATTTATTATTTTTTAAACCTCTTTTTTTTTCTTTTAACGTTCTGGGGGCATGGGCCCCCACATGTCTATGGCCCAGGGCCTTAACGGTCACAAGGGAAGCGGGCGCGGGGCGCTGCGGTTACGGGCGATGCTGGGCGTCAGGCACCAGCCCGACAGGGCCCTCGCCCAGGCCATCCGCGGCACAGTGGGGCGCCAGCGGGTGTGGCTGCGACTGCCGGAGCAGTAGCAGCAAGGGAGCGGCGCGAACGGGAGAGGCCCAGCGAGGGGAAACGAGATGCGGTAGAGCAGAGGCGAGCGAGGTCGGGAAGGGGTCGGCTGGCGGAGGCGGGCTCGAGCAGTTGGTAGCAGCGGCAAAAAGGGGGGCAACGGCGGCAGCTAAAGCAGCAGCGAGGGGAGGTACGCGCCGACGGGCGCAGGAGCTAGGTGAGGAGGGACGCGGGTGCACGCACAGGGTGCGGTCGGTAGGGGGCCGCGGGCGCCGTTTCGAGTGGCGCGACGAGCTGCGGCGGTTGCCGCGTGGTTGAGCGCGAGCGCGGTGACCGTAGGGATGGAAGATTCGGTCGGACAGGGAGGTCCTCACTGGCCCTGTAGTTGTGCAACGGTATGCTCGATGGAGGGGCTGGAGGTGCGTTCCCGGCAACGGTGCGGCGGATGGCGACGTCGGGGGCCCTTTTCGGTCCAGGAATGGGGAGGAGGGTGAAGACGACGGCGAGCGACGGGCGGGGCGGCGCTGGTGATGCTCGAGGAGGCGGGTTCCTGGTGTGGATCGGGGGCGAAGGAGAGAGGCGATGGTGTCCGGGGCCCGCTGCCCTACCTAGATCCGATCGGGGGGGAGGAGCGAGGGGATCGTTTCCCCGATCCAGATTGGATCGGGAAGGGGGAGGAGAGAACGAGGGAGTGGGGGAAGTGGTGCGGTTGGAGGTTAGGGTTTCAGGGGCATGGGTATAAGGGGCGGCCGGCTGGGCCTCTGCCCAGTTGGGCCAGTGGCCTGGCCGGTTGTGGCCTGGTGGGCCGAAGCCCAAGGGGCCGGGGGGGTTCTTTTCTTTTATTTTTGCTTTCTGTTTTGTTCCTTTTCCTTTTCCTTTTATTTATTTTCTTTTACTGTTTTAGTTCAACTTAGGGCATATAAGTATTTTATAAATTTGTGTTTTCTTTACTATAATTACCTATGTGATATTTGGCACTAACCGAACATTTTTGTTTTGATGTTTGAAAACTTTTGATGTTTGACAATATTTAAGAATTTGAAAGTTTCGAACCGACGCGAGATTAGCAACAGTAAACGAGGTGACGTGGCGTCATTAGCAGAGGTTCACTGTAGCTTAAATATCCGGGCGTCACAATTCTCCTCCACTACAAGAAATCTCGTCCTGAGATTTAGGAGGTAGAAGGAAACAGTGCGGGGTATTCATCACGCAGGCGGTCCTCGCGTTCCCAAGTGGCTTCATCTTCAGAATGGTGCTACCACTGGACTTTGAGGAACTTGATCGCCTTCTGACGTGTTCGGCGTTTAGCTTGGTCGAGAATGCGGACCAGATGCTCTTTATAGGAGAGGTCCTGTTGCAATTCGAGCACTTCATGATCCACTGCTCGGATTGGATCCTTGAAGCAACGGCAGAGTTGTGACACGTGGAACACATAGTGAACCTAGGAAAGGTTCGGCGGAAGCTCCAGTTGATATGCCACTTTTCCACGCCTTTCGAGAATAGTGAAGGGACCGATATAGCGTGGATCTAGCTTGCCCTTGATCCCGAAGCGGTGAGCACCCTTCATTGGTGTAACTCAAAGATAATCCTTTTCGCCAGGTTGATAGACCATGTCTTGGTGATGACGGTCATACTGACTTTTCTGACGTGACTGAGCAGTCTTGAGATTCTCGCGAATAATGCGAACTTGTTCTTCGGCCTGTTGGATAATATCCGGACCGAAGAGTGGACGTTCCCTAGTTTCTGACCAGTTCAGAGGGGGCGACACTTTCGTCCATATAGCACTTCGAAGGGGGACATCTTCAGACTAGCTTGATAGCTATTATTATAAGAGAACTCGGCATATGGAAGAGATTCCTCACATTTCTTGCCGAAGGAAATTACACAAGCTCGAAGCATGTCTTCGAGAACTTGGTTGACACGTTCAACCTGTCCTTGCAACCGAGGATGAAACGCCATACTGAACGACAGATGAGTTCCCATAGCTTCTTGGAAACTTGCCCAAAATCTTGATGTGAATAAGCTGCCACGATCTGAACTGATAACCAGTGGAATACCATGAAGTGAAACAATTCTGGACATGTAGAGAGTAGCAAGCTGACTAGCAGTGATTGTCTCTTTGACCGCCAGAAAATGTGCAACGTTAGAAAGCCGGTCAATGACGACAAGAATAGCATCATTACCTTTCTGCGATTTGGGAAATCCAGTGACGAAGTCCATTTCAACATGGTCCCATTTCCATTCAGGAATAGAGATAGGTTGCAGAGTTCCAGCAGGCCTTTGATGCTCTACTTTGATACGGCGGCAAACGTCACACTCAGCAACATAACGAGCAATGTCCTGCTTCATATTAGACCACCAGAATCTTTGACGAATATCCTGGTACATCTTTGTACTACCAGGATGGATGGACAGAGGCGTATCATGAGCTTCTTGCATAACCCTTTTAGTATTATCCAGGTTTTTCTTCGAACATGGTACCACTAGACGGCCTTTGAAGTATAAGGCGCCATCATCGGCGACAATGAAGAACGAGGGTTTTCCTTCTGCTAGATGGCGTTTAATCTTATGGACTTCAGAGTCATAACCTTGAATAGTCTTTATACCAGCTACGAGATCTGGTACGACAGCCAGGGTATTTAGGGAACCCTTAGTAACAATAAGAAGATTCATCTTGCGGAACTCCGGGGGAGGGGGAACGAGTGCTCTAGGAGGAACAATATGAAGGTTCAGCTTTCTAAATTCTTCGACAAGCAAGGACTGAACTTTGTGAACCTGGAGGTGGTTGTAGTAAGACTTGCGGCTCAAGGCATCAGCCATTACATTAGCCTTGCCGGGGGTATAGGATATACCCACGTCAAAGTCTGCAACAGTCTCCATCCATCTTTGCTGACGGAGGTTCAGATCTGGCTGAGTAAACGGATACTTCAGACTTTGGTGGTCGGTGAAGATTTCGCAATGATTACGGAGAAGGTAATGTCGCCACTACTTCAGTGCATGCATGACAGCAGCAAACTCGAGGTCGTGAACTGGGTAGTTTTCTTCATGAGGGGGCAGTTGACGAGAGGCATAAGCAATCACTCTGCGCTCTTGCATTAGGACACAGCCTAATCCTTGACGGGAAGCGTCGCAGTAAATGACGAAGTCCTTCTTAGTATCAGGTGGAGCAAGCACTGGGGCAGAAGTCAACTTGTCTTTGAGCGCCTGGAAACTTTCCTGACATTTGTCTGTCCATTCAAACTTGACACCCTTATGCAACAGATTAGTCAGAGGCCTGGCAATCTTGGAAAAGTTCTCGACGAATCGACGGCAATAGCTGGCGAGACTGAGAAAACTTCGGACTTGCTTGACATTCTTCGGAGGAGTCCAATCAAGAATAGCCTGAACTCGTTCAGGGTTGATGGCAATACCATCGTTGGAGATGACATGCCCAAGATTGGTTACTTCGGGGAGCCAGAATTCACACTTGGAATACTTAGCATATAGTTGATGCTCTTGAAGCTTTTCCAGCACAAGACGAAGATGTTCAACATGTTCTTCTTTGTTCTTGGAAAATACAAGGATATCATCGAGATAAACCACGACGAACTTGTCGAGGTAATCCATGAATATATAGTTCATCAGACGAGAGAAGGTGGCGGGAGCATTCGTTAAGCCGAATGACATGGCGGTGTACTCGTACGACCCATACCGAGTCACGAAGGCGGTTTTTGGGATATCCTCTTCACAAACATGGATCTGGTGGTAACCCAACCTCAAGTCGAGTTTGGAGAATAGTGATGAGGCAGCCAGTTGATCATAAAGATCATTGATCCGAGGAAGAGGGTATTTATCTAAATGGTAGCTTGGTTTATAGGATGGTAGTCTTGGACTAATAGGTTTGTCCCATCCTTCTTCTTAACAAAGAGAGAAGGTGCTCCCCAAGGAGAGCAACTTGGGCGAATGAAACCTTTGACAAGGGATTTGTCGATTTCCTCCTTAAGCTCAATGAGTTCATGTGGCGGCATCTTGTAGGGTTGTTTGGCTATAGGGGTGGTGCCGGGTTTCTAGTCGATGATGAATTCGACAGCTCTAGCAGGGGGGATCTCTGGAAGTTCTTCTGGGAAGACGTCTTGGAATTCACAAACGACGGAAATGTTTTCAATGCCCTCGAGTGGTGCAGCGTTCAACGCATTCAAGGCATAAAGTCGTGCCTCGGTGTTCTGAACTAGATGAGCTTGGTAAGCAATTATTTCGTCATAAGGGTGTAGCAGATGGACGACCTTAGTGGCGCAAAGTATAGAAGCAGTATGCGCTTTCAACCAATCCATTCCCAGAATGAGGTCAATGCTACAGGACTTCAGTATGATGGGAGAGGCAAGGAATTCCAGTCCTTCGATTTCAACGGGGACGTCGTTGCAAATCATGGATGTCCGACATTGGCCCGCGGGAGTGTGCACTAATAGCGAAGTGTTCATGTCCTCACATTTAATGTCGTGCAAGCATGCAAAATCTTCTGACATGAATGAATGCGATGCACCTGTATCAAATAAAACAGATGCCGGTACTGAATTTACGAGGAGTGTACCCATCACAGTAGCGGGCTGGTCTAGAACTTCATTGAGATCAACGTGGTTGGCATGAACACGGCCATAAGACTTGGCATTGTTATTGCGGGGCTGGTTGCTTCCACGGCCAGTTGCAGGAAGGGCCAGTTGATTCTGGTTCTGAAAGAAGTTCCTGGCGAGGTGACCTGGTTGGCTACACTTGTAGCACAGACCATTATTGGGAGTGGGAACAGGAGCTTGGAGTGGTGGAGTCGGAAGCCTTGGCTGCCTAGTTGGTGGGGGAGGCAGACGCGGTGCAGCATAGGACTGCCTTGGAGCAGGTGCAGTTGGCTGGTACATGCTGTTGGGAATCCATATCCTACGCTTCTGCGAGGACGGGCCCGAAGATGAGCCCGTGTCATGGTTGCGCCTGTGAGAGCTTTGGTGTTCCTGCAGACCAGTTTCGGCATTGATGGCCTTGTTCACCAAGGTGGCAAAATCAGCAAAGTCATGCACTAGAAGTGCGAGCTTGATATCAGCTTGAAGGCCATCACGGAACATCTCCTGTCTGCGTGCATCAGTTGCAATGTCTTCTTCAGCATAGCGGGACAGATCCAGAAACCCCCGCTGATAAGCTTCCATAGTTTTGTTGCCCTGAGTGAGGTTGTGAAACTTGCGCTTCTTCCGGTCCATGACTCCATGAGGAATGAAGCGAGCACGGAAGGCAGCTTGGAAGTCTGGCCAGGTGATGATTGTTCCAACTGGCAGAGTACGCCTGTGGCTGTCCCACCATTGAGTTGCGGGTCCCTTCAGGAAGAAGGAAGCAAAGGTGACATAGCTGGCAGGGGCTACATCAGCAGACTCCATCTCATAGGTGATGTCACGGAGCCAGTCATCGGCATCCAGGGGCTGAGTTCAGCTGCGGTACACAGTTGGGTTCATGCGCATGAAATCCTGCAGAGTTACTGGGGTTGGCTGCTGGTTCATATTGGGGCGAGGAAACTGAGCCATCATATTCTCCATGAACTGGCGATTCATCTCAAGCTGTTGGATCATACCAGCCATGTACTCAGGCGGTGGTGGGGCGTTGCCACCACGACCACGACCACCTGGTCTAACCATCCTGCTAATATATAACAGGAGTAGTTCAGCATTGAGAAATTGCGAGGACAAGAATCATTCATGATGAAACATGCATAATGAAAGGAACACGATAGATACAACATAGTAGTTGGCACATCTTAAAAAAGTGATTGTGCATAGAGTTGGGTACACAGAGTTCAGTACATAGGCTAAGAACATCATAGGCGGCACGCAGGCTCGCGACGAATGCATCTAACACTAACAAGCAAGCCTACATCAGTCCCAGGAGGAACTGTGGAGGTAGGTGTAGCCTGACAGCTGGTAGTGACGCGAAGGGAAGACCTACATGCGAGTAGCTTGGGGTCCATGGATACTCTGGTTCGGAACCCAATGCGCAGGTGGCAGGAGAGGACCAAGTGCGGGAGAGTAGCCTCCCACATCTGGCCAGCCTATGCCCTGGGGCATCACGGTCCTGGCAGGGTAGATCGTAGAATGAGACAGATCACCAGATCGGACAGAGGGGTGCAACAGCGTCAGACCACGGTACAGGTGCTGACGGGTGGTGTACAACTCGTGGCGAAGAGCTCGGTTAGCTCTATCCAGCCCAGCAGCATGCAGAACCAGGTTCTGATGGTAGAAGGGCTCTCGGGTGACAGTGGAGTAGGCAGCAGTGTAGTATCCCTCTGCACCAACATTGGATGCGATAGCAATGTGCCTGAAGGGGGAGGTGTCCAACTCCTGATACTCTCCACGAAGACGTGTCAGAGCAGCATAAGCAACATCGTGGACCGCCATATCGATAGTCACTCCAACACCATGAGCAGTGTACAGCACGGTAGTGGAGTCATACTCCCGAGAGTAGGGGTGGACGATGGCACGGTACTGCTCCTGGTTGAAGTCCTGATACTCCTCATAGACGGTGTACTCAGGGTTCCAGCGATAACCAGATAGGTCATCATCTCAACCAACACAGCAGGTGATCCTGAGGCACCAATGGCCGTCGTGTGGCGCATGACCTGCCTCATGGGTTCCATTTGAAAACAAAGATGTTTTCACAGGAGTCAAATGACAATGTGGATAATGTTCAAATACTACTCTAAAGAATAACTAGGGCTTATCCAACTTTGGGGTGAACGTGGTCACGGGATCCTAGTGTTAGAGTTAGTAAAATCGTTTAACCCGAGTAGGAGAGAGTTCAGAGTCCCAAAGTAAGGATCGAGGAGTAAAAGATCCTAATACCGCCTAGATGGCGACGTGGGCTCGTAAGGCACACAGCCATGTTAGTAAAAAGGTTTCTAATGTCTAGACTTGACTTCGGCCAAGGAGTGTGGAAGGGGAATTCCTATAGGCAGTCGGCTCTGATACCAACTTGTGACGCCCCCAATTCAATCGTACACTAATCATACACGCAAACGTGTACGATCAAGATCAGGGACTCACAGGAAGATATCACAACACAACTCTACAAATAAAATAAGTCATACAAGCATCATATTACAAGCCAGGGGCCTCGAGGGCTCGAATACAAGGGCTCGATCATAGACAAGTCAGCGGAAGCAACAATATCTCAGTACAGACATAAGTTAAACAAGTTTGCCTTAAGAAGGCTAGCACAAACTGGGATATAGATCGAAAGAGGCGCAGGCCTCCTGCCTGGGATCCTCCTAAACTACTCCTGGTCGTCGTCAGCGGGCTTCACGTAGTAGAAGGCACCTCCCGAGTAGTAGTAGTCGTCGTCGACGGTGGCGTCTGGCTCCTGGGCTCCAACGTCTGGTCGCAGCAATAGAGTATAGAAAGGGGGAAAAAGGGGAGCAAAGCAACCGTGAGTACTCATCCAAAGTACTCTCAAGCAAGGAGCTACACTACATATGTATGCATTGGTATCAATTGGAATAAGGGTATCATATGTGGACTGAACTGCAGAAAGCCGAAATAAGAGGGGGATAACTAGTCCTGTCGAAGACTACGCTTCTGGTAACCTCCATCTTGCAGCAGGAGAAGAGAGTAGAAGGTAAGTTCACCAAGTAGCATCGTGTAGCATAATCCTAACCGATGATCCTCCCCTCGTCACCCTGTGAGAGAGTGATCACCGGTTGTATCTGGCACTTGGAAGGGTGTGTTTTATTTAGTATCCGGTTCTAGTTGTCATAAGGTCAAGGTACAACTCCAAGTCGTCCTATTACCGAAGATCACGGCTATTCGAATAGATTAACTTCCCTACAGGGGTGCACCACATAACCCAACACGCTCGATCCCATTTGGCCGGACACACTTTTCTGGGTCATGCCCGGCCTCGGAAGATCAACACGTCACAGCCCTACCAAGGCACAACAGAGAGGTCAGCACGCTGGTCTAAATCCTATGGCGCAGGGGTCTGGGCCCATCGCCCATTGCACACCTGGACGTTGCGTCGGCGGCCGGAGATCATAACTAGCAACCTCCATTACAAAGGAAGTTGCGTTACGCGGTCCAACCCGGCGCGTGCCGCTCAGTCGCTGACGTCACGAAGGCTTCGGCTGATACCACGACGTCGAGTGCCCATAACTGTCCCCGCATAGATGGTTAGTGCGTATAGGCCAGTGGCCAGACTTAGATCAAATACCAAGATCTTGTTAAACGTGTTATCTTGAAATAACCGCGAACGTCGACCAGGGCCAGGCCCACCTCTCTCCTAGGTGGTCTCAACCTGCCATGTCGCTTCGCCACAAAGATCCACACAGAGGACCGTTGGGACAAAGGTCCTTTCAGCCCCCAATCCGTGAATCACTCGCGGGTGCTCCACGAGCTGACCCGACTTTAGTCACCACATGTATCATGTATAAAGCATATAGTGTATACCCGTGATCACCTCCCGAGTGATCACGGCCCGATAGTATAGCATGGCAGACGGACAAGTAGGTAGGGCCACTTATGATAAACTAGCATCCTATACCAAGCATTAGGATTGCAGGTAAAGGTAACAACAGTAGTAGCAAGGACATGCTATGCATCAGGATAGGATTAACGGAAAGCAGTGACATGCTACACTACTCTAATTCAAGCAGTATAGAGGAGAGTAGGCGATATCTGGTGATCAAGGGGGGGGGGCTTGCCTGGTTGCTCTAGCAAGAGAGAGGGGTCATCAACTCCGTAGTCGTACTGGGTAGCTGCGGCGTCGGTCTCGGTGTCTAGCGAGAGAAGAGGGGGAAGAAACAATAAATATTTAAGCAAACAGATGCATAGTGATGCATGACATGACACGTATCGGTGCTAGGGGTGCCCTAACGCGGTATGAGGTGATACCAGCGAAGGGGGAAAACATTCGGGAAAGTATCCCCGGTGTTTCGCCTTTTTGGGCAGAGGAGCCGGAGGGGGAAAGTTGCGAGTTTGATATGTTAGGGGTGTGTGGCGGACGAACGGGCTGCGTATCCGGGTTCGTCTCGTCGTTCTGAGCAACTTTCATGTTGAAAATAATTTAATCCGAGTTACGGATTAAAAGATATGATTTTCTAAAATTTTATTAATTTCTGGAATTTAATTAATTATTTAATTTAATTCGAAAATGGATTTATGACATCAGCATGGTGTCATGCTGACGTCAGCAGTCAACCGGGTTGACTGGTCAACCTGACCAGTGGGTCCCAGTGGTTAGTGACACATTTTAATTAACCTAATTAGTATTAATTAGGGGGTTGGCCCCACTGTCATTGACTACTTAATTAGCTATTTAACTAATTAGGTTAATGAGATAATTAATGTTTAATTAGTTTAATTAGTGATTAGGTTAATCATAGCAAGATTAATTAAGTTAATTAATTAATTAATTATTAATTTTATTTATTATTTTTTTAAACCTCTTTTTTTATTTTAACGTTCTCGGGGCATGGGCCCCCACATGTCTGTGGCCTAGGGCCTTAACGGGCACAAGGGAAGCGGGCGCTGGGCGCTGCGGTTACGGGCGATGCTGGGCGTCGGGCACCAGCCCGACAGGGCCCTCGCCCAGGCCATCCGCGGCGCAGTGGGGCGCCGGCGGGTGTGCCTGCGGCTGCCGGAGCAGTAGCAGCAAGGGAGCAGTGCGAAGGGGAGAGGCCCGGCGAGGGGGAACGAGATGCGGTAGAGCAGAGGCGAGCGAGCTCAGGAAGGGGTCGGCTGGCGGAGGCGGGCTCGAGCAGTTGGTAGCAGCGGCAAAAAGGGTCGCGCCGGCGGCAGATAAAGAAGCAGCGAGGGGAGGTACGCGCCGATGGGCGCATGAGCTAGGCGAGGAGGGACGCGGGTGCACGCACAGGGTGCGGTCGGCAGGGGGCCGCGGGCGCCGTTTCGTGCGGCGCGACGAGCTGCGGCGGTTGTCGCGTGGTTGAGTGCGAGCGCGGTGACCGTAGGGATGGAAGATGGGGTTGGACGGGGAGGTCCTCACCGGCCCTGTAGTTGTGCAACGGTATGCTCGATAGAGGGGCTGGAGGTACGTTCCCGGCGACGGTGCGGCGGATGGCGACGTCGGGGGCCCTTTCCAGTCCATGAATGGGGAGGAGGGTGAGGACGACGGCGAGCGACGGGCTGGGCGGCGCCGGTGATGCTCGAGGAGGCGAGTTCCTGATGTGGATCGGGGGCGAAGGAGAGAGGCGATGGCGTCCGGGGCCCGCTGCCCTACCTAGATCCGATCGGGGGGGAGGAGCGAGGGGATCGTTTCCCCGATCCAGATTGGATCGGGAAGGGGGAGGAGAGAACGAGGGAGTGGGGGAAGTGGTGCGGTTGGAGGTTAGGGTTTCGGGGGCGTGGGTATAAGGGGCGGCCGGCTGGGCCTTTGCCCAGTTGGGCCGGTGGCCTAGCCGGTTGTGGCCTGGTGGGCCGAAGCCCAAGGGGCCGGGGGGGGTCCTTTTCTTTTATTTTTCCTTTATGTTTTGTTCCTTTTCCTTTTATTTATTTTCTTTTACTGTTTTAATTCAACTTAGGGCATATAAGTATTTTATAAATTTGTGTTTTCTTTACTATAATTACCTATGTGATATTTGGCACTAACCGAACATTTTTGTTTTGATGTTTGAAAACTTTTGATGTTTGACAATATTTAAATTTTGAGTTTGAAAGTTTCGAACCGACGCGAGATTAGCAACAGTAAATGAGGTGACGTGGCATCATTAGCAGAGGTTCACTATAGCTTAAATATCCGGGCGTCACAATGGCAACCAGATGAAACAAGTCCCCTGGCTTGTCACCACGAAGATGTGGCCTAGATGGCGCATGGTGTCTTCGAACGTGTAGGGGTACAATTCTGACGCGGCCAACATGCGCCAACCTCTGCCGTTACTGACTCTTGCATTGATGGAAATCCTTATGTCGAACACAACGATGAGATAGTAATTGTCGTAGCCGCGTTGCTTTGTCGGTGGGTCTGCAATTGCTATCTTCCTCAATCTCATGTAGGCATCATCATACGTATTCAAGCCCAACCAGTCCGGAAGGACGATCCCAATGGTGGAGAAGGGGTCTACGGGAACGGCCGCACTGTTGTGGATGTTGTGCAAAATGATGGTGGTATCCGGCCGGAGGTATGCAAGCCAATCTTCGTTGGCACCGACCCAGACCTATATAAGACGGTGGGCAGGGGAGAAATTGTGGGATGGAAATGTAATAACTAAGTACTACATGATCAAACTCCATGACTGACATGCTCATCCGACAAAATCTGAGTACCTCTCAACGTCGGCAACTCTAGCAGAGTCAACGTGCAACCATGGCCAGGGAGCGATGGAATGTTTGAAGGATTGTCCAATAGAAGAACCTTCTCCTTGAGGACACATGGAAGACCAACAAGCATGGCCTTTTTGCAAGCCTATTTAAGAACCGTGTTGAAAATGTTGGTGCACGAAGCACCGAGTCTTGCGACGGTGAGGACGTCGGAGCGGCGTGCGATTTCTCCCAGAGGATCGTCGTCCAAGGTCTCCTAGCTCGACGTGGAGGAGAACCGCCTGGTGAATCCATGGGAGCAGCGACAAACTGCCTTCTCTTCAGGGGGAGGGGAACTGCTGAGGAGGAGATAAGAGCGTAGTAACCGCAGGGCCTCCTCCCTTCCAACTGTAGCTCCTCGATTGTTCCTTAGCATAGGAGTGAGCCTATTATTTACTACATACTCGTACTGTAGCAGTACTAGTACTACTTTCTCAACTAGTAGTGTCATGTATTGTGCTTCTAGTATAGTGCACCAGTTTTGAACTATTGAATCTCAGGGCCAAGGAGCTACAGTTGGAAGTGGAGGGTAGTACTGTTCTCTAGAACCATCACTGTACTATCAATGCAGGGAAAGTAAACCTGCGTAGTGGGTACTCTCGGTGCTCTATTCAAGCGCGTAGCTAGCCTACTTAGTTGGTCCTCTCACGCACACACTAGCGGCCTATTTATCAACGACGGTTACTACGGGGGCAGAACATTTGAGTTATTTGGTACATCGAGACTAGTCTTTTCGCTTCCATTTGTGGAGGTGTAATGGATCTCGTCGAACTTTCTTAGTAGTTCCTTCTTTATAAATGAGATGAGGCAAAGCTTTTGTCTCCGTTTCAAAACAAAAAAAGTCACGTCAAGAGAAATTTCTTTTATAGAGCCGATAATGGAGTGAAGTACATGCATGCAACGCCACAAGCTATAGAGTAGTAGAGTACTAGCACTTTATGTACATAGCCATATTGCACAGTTCCCAATGTTGCGCCAGGCTTTTCCGGCTCCTCGGGCTTAATTGGTAGGCGCTAGTTTAAATTTGCTACTAGCTGATGAGGAAGCTGCAAGTGAGGTGCGGCTAGGGCGAGCACGCGAGCCACGAGATGATGGGATGGAAAACCTGTTCACGTGGCTGGGATATCTAGTGCACCCAGATTGTGGCGCGACACGTCCGTTTGACATCAAAACTCAAACTACCCATGTACAATATTGGCTCGCAGCGAAGTTACTATTTAAAAAAAGGACGCCGTGCGTTCGGCCGGGATCGAACCCACAAAACAAGGTATACACTCCCGCGACCACTAGTAGTACACGTTGGAGTACAACGCAACCTACAATCGCCTTTTGTCACTAGTAGTACATTGTTCCTTACAAGAAACAACTAATAATGCCAAGAAACTACTACCACTTGCATACGTGGCAGACTTAAGATAAGACTACCTTATCAACCATTTTTCATGCCCATACCAACGAGTCCTACCAAGAAACGACTACTCTACAAAGTGTTGTTATAGGCACGTTTGAACCCATGTCGCTGTCGGTGTTCTGGGAACGGGGGACCCCAGACTTGCCTGCCTGCGGCCCATGGAGTGGCTCTGCGAGCGGGCCCGTACGTCCCATCTTCACCAGCAAAGACTCAATACCCTAGCGAGGGGCCAAGCCTCGTGAGGTGGGCGACACAAGACCTCCTCAGGAGCGGCCTCGCCAGTCTGGCTCGCGAGGGGCGGAGAGTTCAAGGCCAGGCAAACCTCGTGAGGTACTAGTGACGTGAGCCATGATGACCAAGGACAGGCGGGCACCAGGCGGGCGCCAACGCGCACAGTGTCCTTGTTTCCTCTTTGATGCTAAGGAAGCAGGCGCAGGCACAGAGTACCGAGGCGTCAAGCAAATATTTCCATATTGGTGCAACGAGACCAAGACCAGCAGGACGACAGGACGAAGGTCACCGTGGAGCCCTAGACGACGTCACCACCAGAGCCTTTGGCAGACGAAGACTGCTTTTGTCAGGATAGCTTGTACTAGCTGTCCCCCTTCAAATTGGCTATTGTGGGATCCCTTCCCTCTCAATATTTGGGAAGAGGACCAAAGCCACGATAAATAGGACTAGCCACCACCGTAGCTAGGGGGCGACCTCATCTTAGACTCGAACTAGTTCATCCCCACAACCACATCCTCCAAGCACAAGAACACCTATCCTCAGGAGGCTGTTCTTCCCCTTGTACTATTCATCCTCAGCCCAAGAGGCAATCCACCACACCACACTGGAGTAGGGTATTACACCACAATGGTGGCCCAAACCAGTATAAATCTTGTGTCCTTTGCGTTGCGAGTTCTTCGAGTTAGTTCGTAAGATCTTAGCTAAGGTAGGACGTGGATCGGTAGGGGGGAGATCTTCGCACGCACCCCAGTGTTCGAACCTTGAGGGCTTTGCCGGAACCTGTAATCTGATATTTGGCGCACCAGGTAGGGGTGCGACGAAGCTTCCCTTTCGTCGCTCCGTGTCCGGTCGTCTCATCGTCTCCATGTCGGACGCTCGCCGCGCTCGCGCTGAGCGCCGGGCTGCCCTCGCCACCCGCGTTGCTCACACGGCTCCCATCGGCGGGCCGCCTCATTGTTCTCCGTTGCCTGCCACCAACGCCGCCACCGGCCCGGCGGGGAACGAGCAGCAAGCATCCTCGCTGCACCCCTTGGTGCGGCGGGACAGCCGCACCGCCACTCCATCGCTGACCCCGGGCAGTTCGTCGTCCCACGCTCGTCGCGCTCCCGTGGACGCGCAGGCCGCTCTGTGGATGGCGCACGAGCTCCTGCGCTATCGCCCAATCGACGACCCCTACGAGGACTGGCTCGACCGCATCGTCAAGCTTGTCAGCGCTGCAGGGGGCTCCACTGTGCCGTCCCTCTCTCTGCCTCGCCCCCACCAGCCGCGGGCGGCGTGGCCCAAGAAGCGCCTACACCACCTCTTCTCCAAGACGGAGTCTTGGCGCCCAAGCGCGCGGCCCCACGGCGCAACCTGTCGCGTCTGGCACCCGCGCAAGAAGAAAGAAGCTGCCAAGAAGTCCCTCGGCCGCGAGAAAACGCCCCCGAGCTCCCTGTGCTGCCACGGCAAAACCATGTGCCGCCTGCGGCGGCGCTGCGCACACCCTATTAAGGACCAGTTCTCCACCAGCGCAGAGTTCCAGTGACCACAGCAGGCTACCACGCCTTCACCCCTGAGGTGCGTAGCGTCGCTTGGCCGGGCAAGTTCAAGCCAGATCTGCCTCCTCGCTACAACGGCACCCCCAACCCCGCGGAGTTCCTGCAGCTCTACGAGCTGAGCATCGAGGTAGCCAACGGCGACGAGAAAGTCATGGCGAACTGGTTTCCAATGGCTCTCAAGGATGGTGCCCGCTCCTCTGTAACACCCCGGATATGACTTTCCCAATTTGTACTCCAACTCTTGCCATTTCCGGCGTTAAGTTATTTTATTTTCTCGGGTTCGGGTTTTTGTCTTCGTGTGTTGTTGTCGTTGTCATGCATCTCATATCATGTCATCATGTGCATTGCATTTGCATACGTGTTCATCTCATGCATTCGAGCATTTTCCCCGTTGTCCGTTTTGCATTCCGGCGCTTCGTTCTCCTCCGATGGTCATTTCTACCTTTCTTTCGTGTGTGGGGATTAAACATTTCCGGATTGGACCAAGACTTGCCAAGCGGCCTTGGTTTACTACCGGTAGACCGCCTGTCAAGTTTCGTACCATTTGGACTTCGTTTGATACTCCAACGGTTAACCGAGGGACCGAAAAGGCCTCGTGTGTGTTGCAGCCCAACACCCCTCCAATTTGGCCCCAAACCCACCTAAACCTGCTCCATCATCTAGAGCGTTCGATCACGATCGTGTGGCCGAAAACCACACCTCATTTGGACTCTCCTAGCTCCCTCTATGCCTATATATAGGTCCTCCTCGAAAATCCCGGGTCTCTCCTCCCCCTAACCCTAGATCTCATCATCGCGCGCCGCCGGACAAATCAGCTGCCGACGGACATTGTCCGGATCCTTCCCCGCCGCCGCCACGTGTCGCCTCCACATTCACCATCGCCGCCTCCCTCCGCCGCCGGCCTGAAAGCCCGGATTGGGCCCCCGCGGCCCAAGCCGGTGCGCCGCCCCGCGGCTTCGTCTCTCCCGTGGCCGAGCCGCCACCTCGCCGGCCGGCTTCGTCTCCGGCCGCTCGCCGAGCTCGCGCTGCCCCGCCGCCCGGTGCTCGCCGCCCCGCCGCCGTCCGGCGACCTCCTCCGGCCGGCCTCGTCCCCTACTCCGCGGCAAGTCCCCGGAGCAGCTTCGGACACCTTCGAATCTGGCGTCTACAGTTCCCCGGCCAACCTCGGTCCGTGCGCCAATCTGGATCCGTCGCGGATGAACAGTAAACCCTAGGTGGTTTTTCTTCTAAGTCCTCAAAATCGCAGATCCATGTGCTCATGTTCATAGCATCGTATCTCCTCATCCGCAGCTCCGATTTGGGCATATAGCATATCAAAATGTTCATCTCAGAGAGTGCATCATTTCATTCCATTGCATCTTTTTCATTTGAGCTCATCTTGATGCCCGAAATGCCGTTAGAAGAGGGCTACTTGAGATAATTGTCAGATCTGCTACTCCATTTGCATATTTGTCATTTTTGCCATGATTATTGTGTGCATGATATGCCCATGAGCTCTACATATGTTTTGTTAAGGGTTTTGCCATATTTCCAGATGTGCAACCCATGTATTTGTGTGATGTGTGTGGTGACTAGCACGAGCTTGCAAAGTGGTGCACTTGGTAGTGCTGATTTCAGGGACTTAGTAATTCCACCAAGTCCTTGGGCTGTTTATCTCATATGGCCATATGTTCATGTTGTTTCCTAGTGATCCGTGCCTCTTTTGAGGATGATCAGTAAGGATGTTTTGTTAACCTTGTAGTGATATATCCATCCATGTCTTTTTTTTGCAATTATGGAGCAGCCTAGCTTGAGTCAATCGAGCTCTACTTTTGCTACTTTGTGAATCTGGGCAGATTGTCAACTTGTTTGCAATTTTGCCGATGATGTTGTAGTTGATCCGTGCATGCTATGCTATTGTTCTTGCCATGCATAGCTTGCATTTTGTGTATTCTTGATGGGTGTATGCTTAGTTTGTCATGAATTGCTCCGTCGTGAGTGCATCGAGCTCGTAAACATGCCTACTTGATATCTGTTTTCAGCATGTTCCAGTTTTCACAAAGTCTGAGAACTGATTATGTTTTTGCCATGTTCACATGCTTGCAATTGTATTTTCTGATCCCTTTTGGCTCAAGGTCACTAAGGGACTTTTGTTAAGCTCTTTGAGTAGCTCCATGCCATGCTTTACTTTGCCATGTTCAGATCCTGTAGCATGTAGTTTTGTTGCTCCGAAGAGTGCTACCTGATCTGGAATTCCATACAAGTGTTAATTTCACTAAGTCTGAGATCTGTTTGCCATATGCATTTTTGCCATGCTTGTTTGAACCTGTTAATGGATGAATTGGCCGTAGCTCAGTGCTAGACTTTTGTTAAGACTCTTGAATGCATCCCTTCCATGTATTTTTTTGTCATGTTTGGGTGCTGTATCATGTTCATCTCACTGCATTTAGTTGGCTACTTGCTGTAAATCGCAGACCGGTGTCATTTTTGAATCGCTTGCCATTTCCAAACCGTAACTCCGATTCCGGTGATCTTTATATCGTTTTCAAGCGATTTCATCTCATCTTTCCAGTGGAACACTTGGATTTCCAAGTTGAGGCCAGGTTCATGCATTCCTTGTCACATCTTGCATATGCATCCCGCATCGCATCCCGCATAGCATACCATCCTTGCATCATATTGTTTGATCCTTGCACGTGGTTGATGGTGTCCTTGTGGTTTGTTTGTCTTGTTTGGGTAGAGCCGGGAGACGAGTTCGCTAACGAGGAGCCCGTTGAGTTTGCTTTCGAGGATCCAGTCAACTCTGACAACTTTGCAGGCAAGATGATCATACCCTCGAAATCACTACTATCTTTGCTATGCTAGATTGCTCGCTCTTTTGCTATGCCAATGCTACGATGCCTACCATTTGCTTTCAAGCCTCCAAAATTGCCATGTCAAACCTCTAACCCACCATGTCCTAGCAAACCGTTGATTGGCTATGTTACCGCTTTGCTCAGCCCCTCTTATAGCGTTGCTAGTTGCAGGTGAAGATTGGAGGCCGTTCCTTGTTGGAACATTTATTTACTTGTTGGGATATCATTATATTATCTTGTTATCTTAATGCATCTATATACTTGGTAAAGGATGGAAGGCTTGGCCTCTCGCCGAGTGTTTTGTTCCACTCTTGCCGCCCTAGTTTCCGTCATATCGGTGTTATGTTCCCGGATTTTTGCGTTCCTTACGCGGTTGGGTTATAATGGGAACCCCTTGATAGTTTGCCTTGATTAAAGCTTTTCCAGCAATGCCCAACCTTGGTTTTACCATTTGCCACCTAGCCTCTTTTTCCCTTGGGTTTCCGGAGCCCGAGGGTCATTTTATTTTAGCCCCCCCGGGCCAGTGCTCCTCTGAGTGTTGGTCCAACCGAGCGATGTCCGGGGCTACCAGGGGAAACTCTGGGCTGGCCTACCCGATGTCTGGCTCATATGAGTGTGCCTTGAGAACGAGATATGTGCAGCTCCTATCGGGATTTGTCGGCACATTTGGGCGGTGTTGCTGGTCTTGTTTTAACTTGTCGAAGTGTCTTTAAGAACTGAGGTACCAAGTCTGATCGGAACGTCCCGGGAGGAGGTCTATTCCTTCGTTGACCGTGAGAGCTTGTCATGGGCTAAGTTGGGACTCCCCTGCAGGGATTTGAACTTTTGAAAGCCGTGCACGCGGTTATGGGCAGATGGGAATTTGTTAATGTCCGGTTGTAGATAACTTGAACTTTAACTTAATTAAAATGAATCAACTGAGTGTGTTACCGTGATGGCCTCTTCTCGGCGGAGTCCGGGAAGTGGACACGGTGTTGGAGTAATGTTTGCGCAGGTTGATCTCTAGTTTCTCGCTCGCGCTTTGCCTCCTCTTCTCGCTCTCTTTTGCGAACAGGTTAGCCACCATATATGCTAGTCGCTTGCTGCAGCTCCACATATACTTTTACCTTGCCTTACCTATAAGCTTAAATAGTCTTGATCGCGAGGGTGCGAGATTGCTGAGTCCCTGTGGCTCACATATTACTATTACACCAGATGCAGGGCCTGATGATTCCGCTCCAGGTGACGCGCTCGAGCTCAAGTGGGAGTTCGACGAGGACTCTCAACGTTATTATGTTTCCTTTCCTGATGATCAGTAGTGGTGCCCAGTTGGGGATGATCGGGACCATGTTGCATGTTGGGTTATCTTTTATTTTGGCGCCGTAGTCGGGCCATGAGTGTTTGGATGATGTAATGTTATTTATGTACCTTGATTGACGTGGTGATTGTAAGCCAACTATGTCCTCTCCCCTTTATTATTATATTACATGGGATGTGTAAAGATTACCTTACTTGCGACATATGCCTTCAATGCGATTATGTCTCTAAGTCGTGCCTCGACACGTGGGAGCTATAGTCGCATCGAGGGTGTTACATCCTCGCTCCTGAATCTGCCTCCAGGCTCGATCTCCTCCTGGGACGAGATGCGCGACCATTTCGTCGCCAACTTTCAGGGCACTCGCGACCACCCACCGGCTGTGGGTGACCTGCGCCGCATTAAGAAACAACCAGGAGAGACCCTCCAGAAGTACATCCAGCGCTTCAACAACGTTCGCCTAAAGACCACCAAGGTGACGGACGAGGCTATCATCTCTGTGTTTTCCGATGGTGTCCGCGGCGTCACGATGAAGGAGGAGCTCGCCATCCACGAGGAGCTGTGCACATCTCTGGAGCTGTTCAACCTGGCGACCAATTGCGCAAGAGCTGAGGAGGGGCGCGTCTCCCTCCACGAGCTCCCGGCTACTGACCCGGAGGAGAAGAAAGCCAAGGCCAAAGACGTGAAGCACAAGGGAGCAGCCATGCTCGCGGCGGAACCGGACACAAAGCATGGCAGGGACCAGCCCGAGCCATCCAAGAGAAGCCGACCGTTCTGCGCCTTCCATAACCTGTCTAGCCACAACACTAGCGACTGTCAAGAGCTCAGAGCCATTCGCGAAGGACGCTTCGGTCGACGCCCCGAGTGCAACGACCGGGGCTACGGCCGAGGAGGAGGACATGGTGGCGGACGATGGGATGACCGTGGCCCGCACCAAGAGTGGCGCGACTGGCCTCATGAGGACCACTGGCAGGATCAGCCTCGCGAGGGCGCCTGGAGGGATCAGCCTCGTGAGGGCGCTTGGAGGGATCAGCCTCGTGAGGATCGTCCTCAGGGCAATGCCGGTGTCCCCCCACTGCCGCCACCACCAACAAGGAATGACGACCACCACCAAGACAAGGGGGCTGGGGGCTTCCAGGAGCCGTGTGCTATCACCTGCATCTTGGGTAGAGGTCAAGCCCCAGCCTCACAGCGTATCTTCAAGCAGTTTGCTCGGGAGGTGAACGCAGTCCTCCCCAAGCTCGAGGCCACGCGCCCGCTCAAGTGGTCCCAGTGCGCCATCACATTCAGTTCAGCAGACCAGCTCAAGTGCGCGGCTACTGCCGGCGTCCTCCCGATGCTTTGTTCACCCGTCATCTGCAACATGCAAGTCACCAAGAGTCTCATCGACGGCGGCGCAGGGCTCAACGCCCTATCCGTTGAGAAGTTCAACAGCCTCTAAGTGTCGTATGATCAGCTTCAGCCCACCAAGCCTTTTCTCAGGAGTGACCGACGGCTCCACCATGCCGATCGGTCAGGTCCGCCTCCCAGTCACCATCGGGCAGCATAACAACTACCGCACCGAGCTCATCAACTTCGACGTCACCCACATCCGTCTGCCATACAATGCCATCCTCGGGTATCCGGCCCTGGCCAAGTTCATGGCCGTGACGCACCAGGGCTACAATGTCCTCAAGATGCTAGGAAGCGGCGGGATCATCACAGTCCCCTACGAAGAAAGAGATGCGGTGTGCTCCCTTGAGCGCGCCTTCCAGGCAGCGTCAATCGAAGACCCCGGCCACAATGCAGCTCGGTACCTTCCGGAGGTCGTCCCCAAGAGGAAGAAATAGCAACTCCGTGCCGGACCTCAGGAGGGAAGCACCGCAAGTGGCCTCGGTGGCTCGTGACAGGAAACCCCTTCGCCGCGTACCTTCAGCTACCTAACACCCCTTCATCAATGGAACTAGGTGACATTTTCCAAGTTCATTTAGCTGGGAGTGCCTAGGGGGCTGCATTATTCCCAGGCCGCATGGGTCCATCCCTGTGGCATGTATATTTCCTTGTTTATGTCTTTAGCTTACCTTGCTGGGGGCACCCCTCGGGCTTCATCATCCCCAAGCCACTCAGACCGGACCCAGTGGCACATATCGTTTATGCATTTACCTGAGCTAGGTTGCCTTTCATGCTTAATCTATCTATGACTATCACCTGCTTGATTGTAGCCCCATCGTAGGAGACGCGGGCCGATCGTCTTTCTTCAGGACCCTTCACGTGAGAGGATTAGGCACAGCGTCTGTGCTCAGGCCCGTCCCTGCAGCGTCGATAAATCCAACGGCCGAGCTCTGTCTAGCAGGCCGGCCCCGTTCACGTCACCTCCATGGGCCGTTGGTGCTTGGCTTTCTCACACGATAACCTCAGGAGATTCGTTCGGCGCAAGTTGTCTAACCACCTTGCAGGACCAAGATAGCAAACAAGAACCAAGACTAGGCGCAACCCGCCTTGAGGTAGGGCCTCGTGAGTCCCGCGCTGGCTCACGAGTGCCTAGACACACCTCGTCTAGCCCTGCCGTGCAAGCCACGTGTCAGGGAGGGGCTGTACACACCCCGGGGGCTCTCCACAGTAGGGAGTCCCCTCCCACCTACCGAAGGCGAATCAGCAATCACCACAGCGGCTCGGGCACTCCCTCACGTTAACTTGTAGGAACTTCCTGGAGGCTATGGCAGGCGGTGCCGCGGACTCTCCCACTTCTCTCATGCGATTCGCTTGCGCGTTGAAAGGGGGGCTCCTGAGCATCGCGTCTCAGGAGCTCTGTAACACCCCGGATGTAACTTGCCATATTTGTACCTCCGACTCTTGCCATTTTTGGCATTAAGTTATGAGATTCCCTTCATGGTTTGATTTTTTCTTCGTTTTGCTTTTTGTTCATGTCATGCATTTCATATCATGTCATCATGTGCATCGCATTTGCATACGTGTTCGCCTCATGCATCCGAGCATTTTTCCCGTTGTCCGTTTTGCAATCCGACACTGCCGCATGCACCGGCGCCCCCCTCTTGTCTCTTTTCATGAGCGGGTGTTAAATGTTCTCAAAATGGACCGAGATTCGTCAAGTGGTCTTGGTACACCACCGGTAGACCGCCTGTCAAATTTCGTTCCATTTGGAGTCCGTTTGATGTGCCAACGTTTAACCAGGTAACCGCAAAATCCTCTTGTGTGTTGCAGCCCAACACCCCTCCAAAACGGCCCAATAACCCATCCAAACCTCATCCATGTCCTCCGTCGTCGGATGATGATCCTGTGGGCGAAAACTACACCTCATTTGGACACTCCTACCTCCTCCTAGCTATAAATATGTGATCCCCTCCAAAAATCTCGCGGTCTAAACCCTAGCCCCGCTCCTCTAGCGCCGCCGGACACGTTCGTGTTTGCCGGATGCGTCTGCCGGACGCGTCCACCTCTGCCGCCCGACCACTCGCAGCGCGCCACGTGGCCTACACCACCGCCCGCTGCCGCCTGCCCTCCAGGCCCGCGGCTGGCCCCCGGAGCCCGAGCCGCCGCCCGGCTCCTCCCGCGCGCGCCTCACCGCCCTTCCGCCGCCTCGCTCGCCGCTTCCCCGCTGCCGGCGCGCCGCTCGCCTGCCGCCGCCTGTCTCCAGTGCCGGCCTCAAGCTTCGCCGCCACCCGTCGTCGTCCGGCCGCCATCCGTCGCCCGCGCCCGCCGCCGCCCTTCGGATCCGGCGAGCCGCACCGGATCCGGCCGGCCCCATCCCGCCGGCGTCTTCTCCGGCGAGCTCCGCGAACTCCGGCCACTTCTCCGGCGTGATCCGGGCCGGAGTGGACCAGATCCACCGGGAGATGAAACAAACGCCGCCCCGACCCGGATCCCTTCGTCCCGCACCGCTCCATGCCGTTGACTTTCACGAGGGGTATATTTCACTAAGTCTTTTTCTGCAATGATTTATGCCCCTGTTCATCATGTCGTATCTCGGTGACCGTAGCTCCAAATGACGCATATGATATGTAGAATTGTTCATCTCGATGAGCTCTTCAGGCCAGTAGGATTTCCATGCATGTTTATGTTAATTATGATGCCATTTTCATTGATGCAAGAGTGCTATAAAATGTTAACTACTGTTACTTATCATATCATGGTGAATTGTCATTTTTGTCACATTTGATGTGTGCATCGTATGAGTTTGAGGTCTACATGAGTTTTGAACTACACCATGCCATCTTTACAGAGGTTCTTGTCTTGTATTTTTGTGATCTATGTGGTGACTAGCACAATCATGCAAATTAGCCTTCGTGATGTTGCTGTTTTCAGGGACTTATGATTTTGCTAAGTTCTTTTTCCTGCTGTTATTTTGATGCCATGTAAATTGATGCTACAGTGAGATCCATGCTTGTTTTGAGTTACTTCAGTAAGGATGTTTTGAATATGTGGTTATGCTCTATCCATCCGTGCCCCTGTTTGCAATTATAGAGTTGTTTAGGATGTCTTGTGCTTGCTCTACTTTTGCTATAAAATGTTCCTGGCAGAATGTTAACATGTTAATCAATTTTGCCATGGTTGTTGTTAGTGATCCATGCAACCTATGAACTTGCTCTTGCCATGGTTAGCTTAATGAACATGTCATATTGCTGTTGATATGCTTAGATTATCATGCAATGCTTTGTGGTGAGTGGTCTGAGCTCGCAAAGTTGCTATCATAATTCTGTTTATGCCATGCTCTGTTTTTCTGCAAAGTCTGAAACTGTTAATAAAACTTGCTATGTTTACATAGGTGCCATCATATTTTCTGGGCCCTTTTGGCTCATATTCAGTAAGAGACTTTTGATCTATGCTTTTAGTAGAATCTTGCCATGCCTTTGTTTGCTATGATATGTTCCTGTAGAATGCTGTTCTCTTGCTCTAAACATTGCTTCCTGATGTTGTTTTTGACATGTTAGTATTTTCACTAAGTCTGTGATGATGATATCTTTTGCACTTTTGCCATGCTTGTTTGAACCGGTTCTAGTGTATTTTAGCCGTAGCTCAGTGTTCATGTTTTGTCAAGCATCTCTTGTACATCACTTCCATATGTTTTGTTGCTATGTTGGAGTGCACTAGGTTAGTTTCTTGTTGCATTTTATGTGGCATCATGCTGTTAGCCACAAAATTGTGCCATTCTTGTTTTGCCTGCCATTTGCAAACTGTGCATCCGTTTCCGGTGATCTTTATATCGATTTCAACCGAAATCATCTCATCTTTCCAGTGTCACACTTGGTTTGCAAAGTTTATGCCTTGATCTTTATTTCCCTTCCGAAGCACGCATATGCATTGCATATCATGCCTTGCATATCATGCCATGTTTTGCATCATGTTGCTTGTGCATTGCATCGTGATTGATTGTTGGTCCTTTGCTCGTGTTCTTGCTTTGGGTAGAGCCGGGAGACGATTACGTGACCAAGGAACCTGTTGAGTACGCTAATGAGGATCAAACTTTCGACAACTCTGAGAACTTTGCAGGCAAGATGACCATACCCTCGAAATCAGTTCTATCTTTGCTTGCTAGTTGCTCGCTCTATTGCTATGTCGCGCTACCTATCACTTGCTATATCATGCCTCCCATATTGCCATGTCAAGCCTCTAACCCACCTTCCTTGCAAACCGTTGTTTGGCTATGTTACCGCTTTTTCTCAGCCCCTCTTATAGCGTTGCTAGTTGCAGGTGAAGATGAAGTTTGTTCCATGTTGGAACATGGATATTGTTGGGATATCACTATAATCTCGTTAATGCATCTATATACTTGGTAAAGGGTGGAAGGCTCGGCCTTATGCTTGGTGTTTTGTTCCACTCTTGCCGCCCTAGTTTCCGTCATACCGGTGTTATGTTCCTTGATTTTGCGTTCCTTACGCGGTTGGGTGTTATGGGAACCCCTTGACAGTTCGCTTTGAATAAAACTCCTCTAGCAAGGCCCAACCTTGGTTTTAACATTTGCCACCTAAGACTTTTCCCTTGGGTTTTCGCGAGCCCGAGGGTCATCTTTATTTTAAACCCCCGAGCCAGTGCTCCTCTGAGTGTTGGTCCAAACTAGAGCACCGTGCGGGACCGTCCCTTGGGAACTTGGGTTATGTTGGTACCTGTACGCTTAGATTATCCAGTGTGCCCTGAGAACGAGATATGTGCTGCTCCTATCGGGATTTGTCGGCACAGTCAGGTGGTCTTGCTGGTCTTGTTTTACCATTTTCGAAATGTCTTGTAACCGGGATTCCAAGACTGATCGGGTCTTCCCGGGAGAAGGAATATCCTCCGTTGACCATGAGAGCTTGTGATGGGCTAAGTTGGGACACCCCTGCAGGGTATAAACTTTCGAGAGTCGTGCCCACGGTTATGTGGCAGATTGGAATTTGTTAATATTTGGTTGTAGAGAACTTGACACTTAACTTAATTAAAATGAATCAACCGCGTGTGTAGCCGTAATGGTCTCTTTTCGGCGGAGTCCGGGAAGAGAACACGGTCTTGTGTTATGCTTGAACGTAAGTAGCTTCAGTGTCACTTCTTGATCACTTATAGCGTCTCGACCATGCGTTGCTTCTCTTCTCTCTCTCATTTGCTTATGTTAGCCATCATATAAGCTAGTGCTTTCTGCAGCTCCACCTCACTACCCCTTTCCTACCCATAAGCTTAAATAGTCTTGATCTCGCGGGTGTGAGATTGCTGAGTCCTCCTGACTCACGGATTCTTCCAGACAGTTGCAGGTGCCGACGATACTAGTGCAGGCGACGCTACCGAACTCAAGTGGGAGTTCGACGAGGATTCGGGCCGTTACTATGTTTCCTTTCCTGATGATCAGTAGTGGAGCCTAGTTGGGACGATCGGGGATCTAGCATTTGGGGTGGCCTTCCTTTTTATTTTGGTTCCGTAGTCGGACCTTTGATTGCACTTTGGATGATGTATGGATTATTTATGTATTTTGTGAAGTGGCGATTGTAAGACGGCTCTTTATCCCTTTCTTATTCAGTACATGGGATGTGTAAAGATTACCCCTCTTGCGACAGACCTACCATGCGGCTATGCCTCTAAGTCGTGCCCCGACATGTGGGAGATATAGCCGCATTGTGGGTGTTACAAGCTCTTATTGGCTCTCCTGCCCTCACCCCCTGGCCTTGACCATGGCATGCGACCTGGCATACTAGCGACGGCTGAGCTCGCTCAAGGGCCGGGACATGAGGACGTAGAGCACCAAGAAGAACATGGGGAGGAAGGGGAGGCCCGCACAGGTCTGACCTAGCTACTCAACAGCGGCCGACGCTCAAGCCTGGTGTCTCGCGAGGAACCAACCCCAGATTGCCAAGATAAGTTTCGCGCTCAATCAACCGCTACAGCGCAGAGTTCTCATTTGTGTAGCCCCGCTGTGGCGACGTAGTCTCCCTCTCCTACCTCTCGGTGATCGCTTGCGGGCCAAAGGGGACCTCCTGAGCATCACGCCTTAGGGGCTCTTACTGGACCTCGGGCCGCTCACCTCCTGGCCTTGACCATGGCACGCGACCTGGCATACCAGCGACGGCTGGAGCCTGCCTGGGGACCGGGACCTGTCGGCATAGAGCACCTCGCCATCGCGAGGATGGAAAGGGGAAACCGAGCTGGAACGGAGGACGCACACGCACGATTTCATGATAAGGATAATGTCAACAAAGGACACTACAAACGCCTTACAAGCCCCAACGGGGTCCATTTCCTGATTCCTTGTAGGGAACAAAAGACAAGAATCTAGGGAGTCCTAACTGCGCGTGCCACTGTGGATGATGCCATCATCAACAGTGGGCCACCCGAGACCGGCGCCAACCTCATCCAGATCAGCGCCGACGGTGGCCTAATGCTGCAGCTCTACTCCGGGCTCGGCGGGAGCTCGGGGGCACGTAGCTAGCGTCGCTCGTCTCTGGAGAATCCACGAGCTCGGGAGAGTCGCCGGACCACTAGGAGTCGCCGCTGTCACTGGAGGAGCTGCAGGCGAGGCCTGCCGCAGGACCAGCACCCGCCGTTGCGCTGACCTGGTGACCTCCTTCAGGGCAGCACTCCAGGCGGCAACCCTCCTCATCGAAGACCTTGAAGAGCAGCACGGAGGCACCGTCATACTCGAAGTGGATCACGAGGGAGCCCTCCGCCCGGCAGACCCGGGCAATCTCGCCCCAGCCTCGGGTCATGAAAATCTTCCCGGAGGCAACGACTCCAATCTCTGCTCCGGTCATTGGGACATCGCAGTCGGCGTGTTGCAGCCAAAGCTCGCGAAGGCCTGTCGGCGGCATCTCGGCGGAGAAGAAGCGGGAGAGGTAGAGGAAAGATGGTCAACGGGGGCTCCGCTCCCTCCCATTTATACCAGGAGAAGGCCAACCAGCACCCCCCAGGATCACAGGCAATGATGGTTTTCCTTGCATGCCGCAGGGACTTGTCCAGTCAGGCAGTTGCTGAGGCAGCGTGGTGAAGCGGAGACGTCCACATCCAATCAACCGCCACACGTCGACCAAGGCTGCAGGCTATTGGGGCCCACGGTGCTCTGCACTTGGCCTTTGGCTTCGCCTTGAAGACAAGCCCGAGTATGCCTTGGGCCTGGGGGCTACGGTCGGCGTTCTGGGAATGGGGGTCCCCATACTTGCCTGCCTGCGGCCCACGGCGTGGCTCTATGAGCGGGCCTGTACGGCCCATCTTCACCAGCAAAGACTCAAGACCCTCGCGAGGGGCCAAGCATTGCGAGGCGGGCGACACAAGACCTCCTCAGGAGTGGTCTCGCTAGGCTGGCTCGCAAGGGACAGAGAGTTCAAGGCCAGGCAAACCTCGTGAGGTTCTAGTGACGTGAGCCATGATGACCAAGGACATGCGGGCGCCAGCGTGCATAGTGTCCTTCTTTCGTCTTTGGTGCTAAGGAAGCAGGCGCAGGCACGAAGTACCGAGGCATCAAACAAAGGTTTCCATATTGGTGCAACGAGACCAAGACCAGCAGGACGGCAGGATGGAGGTCACCATGGAGCCCAAGACGGCGTCACCACCATAGCATTTGGCAGGCGAAGACTGCTTTTGTCAGGATAGCTTGTACTAGCTGCCCCCCTTCAAATTGTCCGTTGTGGGATCCCTTCCCGCTCAATATTTGGGAAGAGGACCAAGGGCACGATAAAATAGGACTAGCCACCACCGTAGATAGGGGGGCGACCTCATCTGAGACCAGAACAAGGTCATACCCACAACCAAATCCACCAAGCACAAGAACACCTCTCCTGAGGAGGCTGTTCTTCCCCTTGTACTATTCATCCTCAGCCCAAGAGGCAATCCACCACACCTTACTGGAGTAGGGTATTACACCACAACGGTGGCCCGAACCAGTATAAATCTTGTGTCCTTTGCGTTGCGAGTTCGTCGAGTTAGTTCGTAAGATCTTAGTTGAGTTAGGACATGGATTGGTAGGGGGAGATCTTCGCGCGCACCCCAGTGTTCGAACCTTGAGGGTTTTGCCGGAACCCGTGATCCGACATTCGCCCCTTAATTCAACGCCTTCTATTCAACCGACAAGTTAGGCGTTATGACTTGGGCTACCTACATGCCAGTCTGGACAAAAATCCCCGAGTGACCTTCGACCTCCGGCCCGTCCACCTAGTCATCCTCGGCCATGGGACGCAACTACCGCCGTCGACAGAAGGCGAGCTCAAAACCACTTGCGGTGCGGATCCCATCTTGCGGTAGCCCGGATGCCAGTTCCGTCCGATGCTCGCGGCCACTAGCTAGCCAAGATAGCTCCATCCAGTTGCTTGTCTGCAAGGTTTGCTATCTAGATTGGCATGGCGGTGCGGTGGCTTGCTCGCGCGCGCCGCGCTATGGCCAGCCATCTGGCTCGAGTGAAGGCCAACACGGTGGCTTGCTTGCACGTGAGTCACACTCGGGCCAGCTTGCCAACCCGTGCGGACGCCAGTGTGGCGTCTGGCCCATCTGGCGGAGCGATGGCCAACTCTCTCATCACCGGCGCCACCGACGAACACTTAACAGTACTGTTTCAAGTAATGTTCAGGAAAAATAATGATTTGAGGGGGAATAACAGGATAGAAGGTCAGATGTGGGTCCCTCATGTCAACGGTCAAACAAAATCTATTGGTTTAAGCTGCCTCGTCAACACCGACGTGTGGGCCAGCCTGTCATAAATGGGTTTAAATGAGCCTAATGAGCAGTAGGTAGTAGTTTTTGGCATGGATTAAGAAATTTTGGGTATGTTTTTGCTATTTTTTGTACAATAGTTTCTTCCTAGGGCTGGTTGAAAGTGGTAGTTGTTGTTAAATACTCTACATATTGTAAGTAGGAGTGAAAGTTAAGCTTTGGAAGTCAATAAGCAAGGCTAGTTACATAGTGCCTATGTGTACGTGATTGAAACTAAATATCAACCATGAGAGAATAATATCTTGACGGAAAACTCGAAACTTGGAAATACTAGCATTTTTTTTTGCATGGTTGGAAATACTAGCAATGCTCACATGCGTTGCAATGGATCATAATTAGAATAATACTTATTCACAAACTTGATACAAAACACTCTAATTTTGATATCCATATATCACTAGAGATATATTATGTTTCAATTAGAATATATTCCTTGGGCTGTTTTAGTGAGGTGAGGGAGGGATGTGGTTGGTTTTAAGATACTAATTACAAATTTTTCTGCAAATTGGTAGACAAGTGGGATGTTGGTGAGAAAAGACAACAACTTACCCCACAGTCGTTAGATGTAGATCTAATGGTCAAAAATGACGGATGGCAGGCACACCATCATCACCAACTTAGTCTTCTGTAGGAGTACTCGCAAGGTGTCCGTGCATTGCATGGAACATCAAGATGCATTTTTTTATAAAACACTTGTTGTGATTGACCCATGCGGGAGTAATCCCATGTGTAAAAACTAATGATATCTCGAGAAAGAGGAGATAAAGTGAAGAGGAGTGGGGCGTGGTGGTGATTGGTTGTCGGATTGAGCGGAGCCATGGGGATGGACGACGCCGGCAGCGGCCACCAGGCCAGTTTGTTCCATAGGCTTCCTTTTTTAATTGCTCAACAATGAGGTTGTTGGAGATAAGGATGAACGAGGGATGGCCTTGTCTGCAAATGTGGAGAGAGGTACGGGTATCTTTTAGTTTAATTTCCATCTGTCAAATATAGATCGGATGGTCTATATTGCAAGATGGCACGTGTACCATCATCACCAACTCGGTTTTTTATAAGAGAAGAAATATAAGTATGGAGATACAAACGTATTATCGATACTTGTTTCCGTAAACTAGGGTCTACATTCTATTCAACGCCTCAGCATGCGCGACCTTGCACAATGACTTCTCGACTGTGTAAAACAAAGGTTTTCCCATCGCCGATAAGGAGGGGGTGACGGTGGCGTGCTTTCGGCTTGCTCCTAGTATCCATACTAGGTGGTCTACGCAGGTGTAGATTTATTCTTTTTCACGTCTCATGTTCTCCGTACTACCACGACTGTTGATGAATAGACGGTAACTTATTCACGGGGAAACCCTTGTTGAGCGTGTTTGCGAGAGAGAGAGTGTGCATGTGTGATATGTCTAGAGACTGAGGCAATGATAAGAGATTCTTTGTGTCTATGTGTGTGGTGGATAGAGAGAGACATGTACATGGGGCTTTGTTGTGTAACGTGGAGACACATAGACATAATCAGAGAGTGAGTGTGTGAGATACACATGCGGACATGGGTAGAGATGTGTGAGTTAGAGAGATGGATAATTTGGGTGTGCATCTGAGCTAGAGAGAGGGGGGATATATACATACCTAGAGCTGGAGAGAATATGCAAGGGTGTGTGTCTTAAAGGAAGGATCCAGATAGATGGGTGTTTGTGCGTGTCCGTGTGTGTTTGTGCGCGCGTTTGTGTGTGAGAGGGAGTGTGTGTAATTGGAGTAGAGAGACCACTAATGATGTTAACCTAGTACAAGGGAAGGGGGACTGGTGTGACATGTGTGTCAAAGAGAGACAAAGGCATGTGTAGTAGCGGGATAGCATGGGTGCGCGTGGGGAGCAGACTATTTGGAATAGATATCAAGTGTGTGTGGGTGAGGTGTGTGAGAGCTAGAGAGAGGGAGAGAGAGAGCTAGCGATGGAGAGAGAGAGGAAGAGAGGGGGGGAGAGGGTCATTTGTGTCCATAAGTGGCGTATAGATAGGGAGACAATGTTGATGTTGTTCGAAATTGGCCTATGTACTAAGACGCAAGGGAAGCGAGTCATCATGTGTGTGATAGGGACTTCATGAGAGATCTAGAATAGATGGTGTAGAGAACAAGTGCGAGATTGAGAATGATGATACATTAGGGAGCTATGCAAAGAGTCACGACATATATGTATACAGGGAAGGAGCTGGGGCGGGTCCGCATGTCACTACTATAAAAATGAGCGATCGGTCCCACCGAGTTCGCAAATGCAAACTCTCTGTTTCCCCTTCGTAACGTTTCGGTCCAACCAAGATGAGCAAATCGGTCCCACCAAGTTTGCCTGACCAACTGTCTGGTTAGCTTATTACCAAAATCGGTCCCACCAAGTTTGTGTAATCGGCCTCACCGAGATTATGATATGCCCTAAACCTAATGAAATTGGTCCCATCGAGTTGACGTGTCGGTCCCACCAAAAATCCTAACGTTCACATTTTGAACTGAATCGGTCCCACCAAGTTTCATTATTCGGTCCCACCGAGTTTGGTAAATTGTGTGTAACGGTTAGATTTTGTGTGGAGGCTATATATACCCCTCCACCAACTCTTCATTAATGAAGAGAGCCATCAGAACATGCCTACACTTCCAACTTATATTTTCTGAGAGAGAACCACCTACACTTGTGTTGAGATCAATATATTCCACTCCAACCACATAAATCTTGATCTCTAGCCATCTCCAAGTTTCACTCCACTCAAATCATCTTTCCACCAAATCCAAATCAGTGAGAGAGAGTTGAGTGTTCGGGAGACTATCATTTGAAGCACAAGAGCAAGGAGTTCATCATCAACACACCATCTATTACCTTTTGGAGAGTGGTGTCTCCTAGATTGGTTAGGTGTCACTTGGGATCCTCCGTCAAGATTGTGGAGTTGAACCAAGGAGTTTTTATGGGCAAGGAGATCGCCTACTACGTGAAGATCAACCCTAGTGATGCAAGTCCTTCGTGGGCAATGGCCATGGTGGGATAAACAAGGTTGCTTCTTCGTGGACCCTTCGTGGGTGGAGCCCTCCATGGACTCGTGCAACCGTTACCCTCCGTGGGTTGAAGTCTCCATCAATGATAGCACCACCTATCGGAACCACACCAAAAATCTCCGTGTATACATTGCGTTTGCTCACTCCAAACTCCTCCATTTACCTTCATGTGCAATGTTTTACATTCCGCTGCTATACTCTTAGACTTGCATGTGTAGGTTGTTTACTTGGCTAGTGCTAAGTTGCTAAAATCTGCCAAGACTTAAAGTTGGGAAAAAGCTAGATTTGTATTTGGTCAAGTAGTCTAATCACCCCCCTCTAGACATACTTTCGACCCTACAGAAACCTTTCAGGATGCCGTTCACACTAGGACACAATGTACAACCCCAGAATCTATTTGTGGAAGCAGTGCGCCATCCATGTTACCAGATGGTAGCAGTTCAGAGGCAACACCATCGGAGAACAGTCTGAGCACATATATTATAGTTCTTGAGGCTCTCCCAGAGGCAGAAAGAGATGGTGTGGCTTCCATGAATGAGGTAATCTTGATCTTGAGGCTTGAATTTAATCAATTAGCGGCATGCATTATGCAAGCAACCCAAGAATTGGAGGAAGTAAGAATGTTGCCTTTGAAGACGGAGGAGGTCCTGCTGTTTCTGCTATCTGAAGCCCAGGGTAATCACAGTTCTTCTTTAGATGCCAGTTTAAATTGTCATTAGATTATTGCACTTGCATGTTGTGTCATGTCTCTGAATTGATTATGTTGTAAGACCCCCTATGTTGTCCATGTGTTCTAATGATCCAAATTTTTTAGGTGAAGTAATCCTCCGTACTTGTATGATTGACATAACGTGAACTGTTTTTCGTGTGAGCATATTGTATTGGATGAAATAAATGTTTGACTCAAAGTGTATCCAACCTACTGAATTCGAATATCACGACATTTCTAAATCATAATTGTCGGTGTCAAAACCGGCGGATCTCGGGTAGGGGGTCCCGAACTGTGCGTCTAGGCCGGATGGTAACAGGAGGTAAGGGACACGAAGTTTTACCCAGGTTCGGGCCCTCTTGATGGAGGTAAAACCCTACATCCTGCTTGATTAATATTGATGATATGGGTAGTACAAGAGTAGATCTACTACGAGATCGGAGAGGCTAAACCCTAGAAGCTAGCCTATGGTATGATTGTTGTTCTGTATGTTGTCCTACGGACTAAAACCCTCCGGTTTATATAGACACCGGATAGGGTTAGGGTTACACAAAGTCGGTTACAATGGTAGGAGATCTACATATCCGTATCGCCAAGCTTGCCTTCCACGCCAAGGAAAGTCCCTTCCGGACACGGGACGAAGTCTTCAATCTTGTATCTTCATAGTCCAGGAGTCCGGTGAAGGTATAGTCCGGCTATCCGAACACCCCCTAATCCAGGACTCCCTCAGTAGCCCCCGAACCAGGCTTCAATGACGATGAGTCCGGCGCACAGATTGTCTTCGGCATTGCAAGGAGGGTTCTCTTCCGAATTCCATGTACCTGTCGAATAAAGTCCGATTTCTTGTAAATGTTGCGCTCCTTGGCTTCTACGCCCAATAATGGCCGTCTCCCACGTGTTAAACGAATATGAAAAGTCTGAGTGTTTTTACATCCACACCCCTAGCCGCGTAAATGAGCTGCCCATTTAAGGGGACGAGGATTTAGATCCATACCACACCTTCTCCCCTTCGCGAGTGTTCATCAGAGCGCATCTGACAAAGGTCCATTCCACCATGGCCAGCCGTCGCAACTCCTCCCTTCGCCCTTCCAGCCCTAAGCCTAGATATTGGGAGAGATGCTCCATCCCGCATAGCGAGCTAGTGACGCTCCAGACCAAGGGATTTCTCCCCCCGGCCTATATGGTCCCGGTTCGAGCCGGTCTTGCCATCTATAATGGAGGAGAGCAAGCGGAGAGTGCCCCTAATCCCTCCAAAGGAGAGCGGGTATGCCTTGTCCCTTATTTAATAAGAGGGCTCGGATTTCCAGTCCATCCGTTTCTCCGGGGGCTCCTGGAGTTCTATGGCCTCCAGCTACACAATCTTACGCCTGCCTCCGTATTGCATATCACGGGCTTCGTAGCCCTCTGCGAGCTGTTTTTGGGTGTTGAGGCTCATTTCGGGCTGTGGAAAGAGCTATTCTACCTCGTGCCCCGTTCTAAGAAGGGGTCAATATATCAAGTGGGTGGAGCCGAAGTGTGGCACATCGCCGGGACCGGATATCTATCCGGAACCCCAAAGAAGGCGTCCGAGGACTGGCCTTCGGAATGGTTTTACATAGAGGACGTCCCGCTGCCGGATCCTGTCCGGATCGGCCTCCCTGAGTTCGACAGTGCCCCACTAAAGAAGCGCCTAAGTTGGTGTCCACGGAGCCCTCACAGGGAATGTGACAAGGACATTATTTACCTGATGGGCCGGATAATATTGTTAGCTCATTCCGGACTAACCATGATCGGGGTCATGGCCGCATGCATCATGCGAGGGGTGCAACCGCTACAGTATAGAGGCCACCCCATGTGGGACTTCAACAGGGAGGATGACGCCACCCGCTACGGCCGTAAGGGGCCGGATTCGGCTGCGGCTCTAAGAAAGACCTTGTCTGCTTTGTACAAGGGAGAAGAGGAGGATTTTCTCTGCGTCGACCCGAAGGGTGGATTTTCTATGTACAATCCTCCAAGATGGGTAAGTGGTCGCGTCTTGCCCATCCGTTTTATATCCCCATCGTTAAATATTCAGTCTAGCGACTTCAACGCAGGAACCGCGCCAGGCTGTTAAAGAAATAAACAGCCCTCCTCCACAACCCGAGGACCCAGGACTGTCCCTCGACCCGGCCTCTCAAGAGGATCCGGACGTATCTGTGGAGCTGATTGATGGAGTGTTCCATCAATTGAGCAAGGACAACGCCTTGGTGGCCATTATGGCCGATTACCCAGGGCTAATCCTGGCCTCCCAGGTAACTCAGATCGAAGTCCCAGTACCCCGAATAGGGGTCCGCCCTCTCGTGTTTTCAGTTTCCTGATTACAACCGAGCTTTGCAGGGGTGGTTTCTGAGACGGGAGGCCGAACCTGCGGCGACAAGCCAACGAGGGGCCGCAGGGCCCCGTGGGCAGAAAAGAGGTGCAGTCCGGACCGAGGCGTCAGCGCAAAGGTATGGCGCGCCTCCTTATCCCAGGTGTTATACCTTTAAGGCATATTAACACTCGTGCTCTCTTCAGGACAAAGAGACCTCGCCGGACTATATTCGGAGAGGCTGCCAATCGCGCCTCCACCAGCCAGGCTCGAAAGCCTGGTCCAGAGGCGGAGGCGAACACAAGGCGTGCACCGGACGCTCCTCCGACGGAGGATGTGGACAGGTTGTCTGCCACCAACTCTGAGGTGGAGAGTGCCATGAACCACAAGCGTCGCCAGACAATTTTTCGCGACGCTTGTTTCTCCCAAGAGGCATTAGATGCCTTCAACTCGGGAGATGCGTACCTCCGTGCCGCTCAAAATGGTCTAGCCAGAGCCACGGAGCAATATGTAAAAGACATACGGGTAAGAAAATTTTGGTAATTATATATATATACCAGTAGCCCCCGAGACTTAAAACAGTTAGAATAACTGATTTAAGGATCATTTGTTATGCAGGTTCTTACAGAAAAGAATTCCCTACTGTCCCAGGAGCTGGAAGAGTGCAAAGCCCAACTTGAGGCTGCACTAGCCGCGGCAGGGGAGCCCAAGGAGACCCCCTCTGGTAATATACACTTCGAAAGATAAGCATTTTGCGAAGTGCAGCGTGGTTGCGAATCTGACAAATCAAATTGCAGATGGCGCTGGATTGAATCCGGAAAGGCAACACCTCCTACGGCAGCTGAAGGCTGGTGAGAAGGTGCTGACAAAGGTGAGGCGGGAGAAGAACGATCTCCAAGATGCCAACACCAAGCTGGGCGTTGAACTGAAGGATGTTCGTGCCCAGCTGTTGGACTCCGTTAAGGAGAATCAGCGGCTTCGGCGCAGCATATTTAGTAAGTGCTTGAACGAACCTTTGAAAAAGTTTGGCGGGGAAGTCGACTAACAGAGTAATGTCTGTAGGTGTGCTAACAGGTCGTCCTACAGAGGAGATGCCTGGTTCTACGGGTGACCTTCTTCCCGAGCTCTCGCAACTGCTCGAGCGAGTTCGGCAGGCGATGCAAGGCATCGCCCAGGCCTTGTGGCCATCCATCTGCATGCCCGAAGGTCTTGGAGAGCTTGCGGAGAAGCTAAAGGGAGCACGGTGGCGCTTCCGATTGTGGAAGATATCGGCCTGCCGTCAAGGCGCTAGGGAGGCCCGGGCCATGGTAAAGACGCGGTACACAAAGGCTGACCCCAACCACATGGTCGAGGTCGGTCCCGTGGGGCCCGATGGGAAGGAGATCCCTGTAAGCTTAGTATACGGCCAAGTAGAATTGGCCGAAAAGTATTCCCAGCAGGACTGTAAATTAGACAGTCTGTTAGATGGTATTGAAGAGGAATACAATCAGTCAGAATGACTATGTAATTTAATTGACATTTATAATGCCTTCTAGCCGGATTGTAGATCGTTTGTCATGGCCGACCTTTTCGCTTCAGCCTCGGGACCTGACGGTCCGGAGTGTGTCCGAATTCCCATGCGGTTATATAAGAACCGGGGAATGCATGGAGACCAGGCGTAGGGGTCATTAGTGCGTGAACAGACAAGTGCCCTACTAGTTATGTTATATTACATGGTTAGTAAGAAACATCTTCCAGGGAGAATAGTTCCGTTAGGGGTTCCTTCCCTGGGAGGCATGCCCTAAAGTGCATGCCCATTCTCTGAGAAAGTCGCGGGAAAAAGCATCTGGGGGCATATAAATAGTTAAAAGATCATCTTTTAGGTCACCGACCGAATATTCCCTTAAGAATGCTAGCTTTCGGCTTCACCCAGTCTGAGGTACACATCCGGCTGATCCGGCAGTAACAATCGCAGAGGTGCTCCCAGGGCAAACGTAATATATAAAGGTGGAATAAATCTTTATTGTGGTTTTCAAGAAATAAATAACAAAACGTAGAATTATCTATGGATATTCGTAATCGAATACAAATTGGATTTGAATTTAGTTGCCAGGGCCCAGGGCAAACGTGAATGGTAATTCTCCCAAGTTTTGAACGAAGCGGCTAAAGACCCACTATCATTTGTGGGCTGCCCGAAGCAAGTGTTTGCGAGGTGGAAATTACTGTCTACCCCTGACACTTGACATCCTTATCGACAGGATTTACACTGTTGTCGATAGGGGTAGACTAGTAACTTCAATCAGACGTGACACGACTGCCTCTGAGCCCATTCAGACACGATGGGCGCCAAACGTGGGCGGCAAAACACATTTGATTCAAGATCGTCTGAAAGACATGTGTCTCTCCCTCCATTTCCCCATTCATACATGGTGGGCGGCAAAACAAACTCTCCTCATCCGAAATCGATGTAGGCAAATATTTTCAATAGGGGCAGATGTGTAACTTCCCTCGGACATGACACAACCGCCCTACCTGTTAGCCCCATTCATACACCGTAGGCGCCAACCGTGGGCGGAAAAACACCCTCTCCTCGCCCAAAATCGTTACCGAAAAATATTTGGGAGATGCGAGATTACCCTCCTATCCGCAACTGACGTGATGTCCGAAATTTTTAAAGGGGGATAAGTTAATAAATTTCCCACATTTCAGACAAGGGCGTCCCAAAGTTTGAGATCCCCCTCCCCCTCCATTTCCCACGACAACCTCCCCACTGCGGCCAGCCTCCTTCATCCGCCACCCCATCTCCACCTTGCCAGAGCCGCTACCCCTACCCCGTCGTCCACTTCAAGTGATGGACATCTCTCATCCATGGCGTCGGACCAGGATCCTTTCATCATGTCCTCTCGCTTCATCGGCGCCGTCATCCACCTTGCCGTTGCCGCTCCTATGGCCGCCTCATCCACGACAATAGGATTTATCCCTGACCCGACCGTCTGCCGTCTAAAGTCTTCTCCCCCGCCGCCGATAGTGACCGCAACTGTAGCACCCTCAACATGTCAGCAGGGGCCTACACGGCGTCGCAAGAGAGGTGGTACTCTTCCATATGTGCTTAAGCTATTGATCTCACCCGAAATAGATCGTAAATTGTTTACTATACTTTTCTTGTTCGTACCAAATCGTAGTTGCTAGTTGGAAGCAAACATTGGTTGCGAAGTAGCTTTGTCCGGTTTGCATCTTCAGATCCGCCATGGCATGGTCACTATACTCATAAAGCTTATGGCTTGCTCCCTTTATATTCACTACCATTGAGGGAGTCCTGGACTAGGGGTCCTCGGGCGTCCGGCCTATTAGCCATGGGCCGGACTGATGAGCTGTGAAGATATGAAGACCGAAGACTACACCCGTGTCCGGATGGGACTCTCCTTGGCGTGGAAGTGTCACACCTGATTTTCATGCCACAATACTTAAGCTAATAAATCATGATAAAATGTGGTTTGACAAAAACTTTTGAGTATTTTGGACCTTGCCTTGATTGGATTTTGTCTGTGGTTTGCAAGTGCTCTAAAAATCAAATAAATCCTCCAACTCCTATACTTCATCTCCTTACTCCAAACCCTCGAACCAATGATCATGCCATGTGTATAGGACATAAAAATAATTTATTACAAAAATAATTTGGCCAAATAGTATTTTCAAAAATTAGTTTTCCAAAACCCCCTGAATTGAGGTTTGTACTGCAAGTACTTAATTCAGGGCAGTAAAAATCTTTCCAAAAATATATTTGACTCCTATTAGATATAGGACACCCAGAAACCACAAAAATATAATTTTAAAAGTTATTTTCCTATTTTATTTAAAGGATTTTTCTTTAGTCCAGAAATGGTCTTTAATAGGTCAAAATTATTTTAAAGCTTCAAAAATATTTGAGAAAAATCAGGGAAGCTCAGTGGACATATATTGTCCATATATATGAGTTTCAACACATGGTCATGATCAAAATATTGGACAAAACCCTCCAGAACTATTTCAGCTCATTTCAAATATTTGAAATATTTCTATAAGAAATATTTTCAAATAAATCCAGGAAAATTCTAGCAAGTCACGTATTCATAATGTGATGATCTTGCAAAGTTTCATATCAATAAAAATAACTTTGGTTCACAAAAGTGTCCCAAAACCCTCTCTGTCCAGATCCAAGTTTGAACAACTCTACATTGCCAAGTGTGTCCTTTTGATCTGAATTTTTGTGGACATGTTCAAATCCTCAAATGATGACACTACACCAAGTGGTGCATCAAGGAGAATTGATTTGCATAAGTAAATCTTGGAAAGTCCATTTCTGTTGATTTCTAGGGTTTACAAAAGTTGCATTGGCAACTTTTCCCAAATGAACTCAATCTTGGTCGAACCTCTTATTTTCTCATGCCATTTGACCCTGTCAAGCCTCATGACAAGGGAAGTCCATTTGCTTGCCCAAACCTACATCAAACACCTTCTGGCAGAAATTTAAAATGCATGTTTTGTACATTTCCACAAATCTCCATGATCTCAACTTTTTCCCACAGCCTCATCTAGTCCTCCTCTAACCCCCTGCATTTTTCCCTGCCCGAGGAGCCATGATTAAGGGGGGGGGGTAGAACCCCATTTTTCTTCTCTGGATAGCTGCATTTCTCCCATTTTCTTACCTCTCTCTCACTCCTGCCAGTTCCCAGAGCATCCAAGGCCTCCTCCCCCTTGTTTATTCTTCCTGCAGCCACTGGACACAAGTGGATGCGCGAGTGCGCGCGGAAAAGCCGCGGATGCCGGCCAAAGACGCGCTCTGGAGTGCGAGGCAGAGAAGGCGACCATTGACTCCGCGTCCCCCGACCACCTCGAGCCTCCCCCTTGCGCCAGTCGAGGTGCCTCGACGTCCGCAACACGCCACCGCGCTGCCCCCCTCCTTTCCCCCTCTGTCTTTCCCACGCCGCGCATGCCCAGAGCTGCCCGAGCCCGCCAATGCCGTGCGAGCTCAAAGCTCCACCCGGAGCTTGCCCCGCTCCTCCTATCTCTTCCTGACGCCCTACTCCACCCCCACTAACGACGTAGATAAGTCCCCGCCCTCTCTCCTGGCCTCCCGAGCCGTTGCTGCGGCCACCCGTGCGACACGTCCACGGTGAGCCGCTGGTCAGCTACTTAAGGCCACCCCCGAGCCCCCTCTCTACTCCTTTGGCCCTCTCACCCTCCCGTGCATCCCCTGGACCAACCCACTCCCCTCCTCGCGCCTTCCAACCCCATCCATGGCCGGAGCCAAGCCACCGGCCGCCGCTTAAATTCATGGGCCTCGACCCCTCTCTCGTCCCCATGAACACACCCACACCCTCTCATCACCACCGCCAACTCCCCCCGTGCTCCATCCCCTCCTCCTCGTGCCTTCCTCTCCTTGCCGAACCCGCCGTCAGCCCCGGTCTGCCGCACCCGAAGCCCTCCTCTTTCCGGGATCCCCCGAGGGCATGCAGCACATGGACGGGTGCGCCACGGCGAGCTGAGTCCTCCGGTGTGCCGGGCGCGGCCGAAGGTGGCCTGTGCCGCCCGGGAGAGCGCCGGCGCCGCTAGGCCTCGCCTCCCCTGCCTCTGCTCTATTCGAGCGGGAGGTAGGAGATGGCCTGAGCCCCGGGCCCCGCTCGTCAGCGACCCGGTGGGCGGGCCCCGCCCATTTAAGTGGAGACAGAGAACAAAAATTCCGCCTTTCCCGCGCGAAGGCATATTCCACGGAGCCACCTCCGACGTCACCCCCCCCAGTGCGCGCGGCTGAGCTGCTGGGCCGGCCCAGGGGCGCCCTGCCATTAAGCCTCGCCCAATGCACGCTATTGCCGCCAAGGTCCAGCCCGTTTGGGTAAAAACCTTTTTCTTTTTCTTTATTTTGTAAACTTGTAAAATCCACAAATAATTCAAATGATATCCAAATTTGATGATTCAAATTTCTAGGGGATCCACAAATCATGATCTATCACATGGTGCTATTTGCACATTTTTCTAGAAACTTTCTCCTCAGAAATATTTATCAAAATCCCATTTTCCATTTCTGTGATGAACTTTAGAAAATCACAGAGAGCTCAAATTTGATCCAAATGCCATGATTCAAATTCCTAGTTGTTTCTAAGTTCATAACTTAGTTTATGAACATTTTTCTTAATACTTTCTGTACCCCACAAAATAATGAGCCATTTCTTCATGTTTGTCAACTTTGCAAATCCATAGAATATTCATTTGAACTCCAAATCCAGTGAAACCAACTCCTAGATGCTTCTAAAATCATGGTTTGTTAAATGGGTGCCTTTGCTCATTTTTCAAAAATATATTTCTATACACTTCTTGCAAACCCATAAACCCCTTGATTCCATCATATCAAAATGTTTAGAAATATCCACAGACCCAATTCCAATGAAACCACTCTAGTTATTTTTCATATAACCAGAGATGTCCTAGAAAAGTCAAATTAATATTTTTAGAGCACTTTTATTTCCTGCCTTGTTATGTTTCTTATTATGGTTGCTTTCGACGATAGTTGACGAAGTAGACGAAATGCTCGGAGTTGGACCAGAGATATTTGAAGACCTCGAAGACTTTGTTAAAACAGGCAAGCAGCCCTTTGACCATGTCTATGAAACCCTTTTTATGCATGTCATATAGCACCATATTGTTGTTGCAACGGAATCATGATGAGGTGGTAACCACTTTGAGGGGTTGCCTTTGTTACTTCCTCGTTGATACTTGCATTGTGCATGACCCTACCTCCTTATGAGGGTTATGCCGGTGGGAGTAGATAGGATGCTAAGTAGTTGCTACGCAAAAAGGGACGGGAATATGCATGGTGATGGAGACAAAGTATTTTCAAAGGACTTTTCGAAAACCCCGTCGGGTGCCACTTATGCCCGAGGGAGGTAATGAGATGGGTAACCGCTTGATGACGAAGTGGTGTACCAAGGCAAGTGTGTGTGTTGCTTTCAAAAACGGATTGGTTTAAGTTGCGACCGTTATTCCAACCTTTCATGCGCAACCACTCTACCCTTATATGGGAAAGGGCATTATTGATTACCTAGGCCGATACTAGCTTGGAGCCCGCATTACTAGTGACGGGGGAGAGTTGGTGCTCTCTCTCGGGACGGGGTCGTGCCAGGTAGGGCGGCCATGACTGTTTTCATAGGGCACCGGATACACCGTTGTGTCCCCTCTCGGATGTTACGATCTCGAGTGAGTCTCGTATGATGTACATCATGAGGATACGGAACAACGAGTGGACTCCTTGTTAGTGTCGTGTAGGGAAAGATAGTGATCGGGTGCTTACCCCAGGTACTTGAGGTACCACGGGTCATGGATGACATGGAAGTTCCCCGGATCTTGTGGGTAAAGTGTGCAACCTCTGCAGAGTGTAAAACTATTCGAATAGCCGTGTCCATGCTCAAGGACAGTTGGGTAACCGCTCTTGGGCTACGTCCACATGTTTAGAAACCAGTGTGTGTTTGGATAAGTGGGGAGAACTACTTGGGTCAAGTCAAAGGACTTGACATGATTGAGTTGGGTTGGAGCCCACTCCCTTTATGTTGATATCTGTAACGGTCCTCTTGGTTAATTGAATTCTCCTGATGCATGTCTTACGAGTTGTTGAACATGTCATTGCACTCAAAACTAGCTTTCCGCAAAAACTTACCTATATCATGCATTTTGGTATCTTGAACCAAAACATGGGTTGCTTGCGAGTACATTCAAAGTACTCATTGGCTTGCCACTGGTTATTTTATTGGCCAGGCATGAAAGAACAGGATATAATGAAGAGTACCTTGGTGACAAACATGCGAGCTAGGACGCTTCCCAGTCTGAATGCCTGTAGGGTTAAGGCAGATGGCATGGGTCCAAGTTGTCGACGAAGATTTCCGCTATGAATTTATACTCAAGACTTGACCATAATGGTCATAATTTATGTAAGACGGTATGTATGGATGTAAGACTCATGTTATTTAGCTTCTGTGTGTTCAGTGAGCATTGATCTCTGGGATCACTATACACGTGCATTCGGTGATCACGACTTATGAGTCGGGGTCCCCACAGAGCTGGTATCAGAGCCATCCTGACTGTAGGAAGCCTTAGTTAGCATGGTCATTAGTCAGGGTAAAACTATCTCCAAAACTATTACTAGTTTTCAAAACTATCTATACTTCTCTTCCCTTCTCAGTTTTTCGAAGACTAAGGTATATTTTCCTTATTGACCTCTTCCCCTTCAAAACTTTTGGTCGCTACTACCCTTGTGCCCCTGACCACAGGATTCCTTGTAATCCTTGTAAATAACCTACCAGGAGTACACCTTGCCAAACACTCACCCACCTCTTCTGAACACACGATTGGCGACACCACAGCAAGACGATGCCAACAGAAGATACGTCTTCGAGGAATGAGGACATGAAGACCCAGAGGATGGTGATACCTTTGAATTTGCCCCAGGATAATGCAACCTTGGCCTACGATGATCAGGGCATAAGATATGCAAGATCATGATATACATCGCTAATAGAGCAACCATGTCCTTACCGTTGTTGTATCGGCAACCACCGGTGGATGAGAACCTCGCCATTAGGTCCGCCTCACTAGAGTAAGCAGGAAGACGGTTCTCTTCATCCCCCGCCCTTGGTGTCGATGTTGTCATCAATGAAGCCGACATGTTGGACCTCTACTATGCCTTGATGATATCATTGCATAAGGATTGCCTACCTGGTACCGTCGACGCCTTAGGAGGCAAAAGGGATCGTCATGATTAAGAAGACAACGGAAGACCGAGTCAATACCTGCACCGAGAAGCCACCTTCACCCCACCACTTCAATAGGCGAGAAGTTGTTGAAGAATCTTCATGATCAACCCGGATTGTTTCATCAAACAACTACAAGAGACGTAGCGACACCTGAGGGAAACCTAGGAGACTGCACGAGGCACAGAGCAAGCACGACTACTTAGTCCGAGACCCCTAGGGTAGGATGAGTCGTGTACCCCCTATACGCAGTCAAGTCCGTATGATGGTTCGAATAGAACCATGCTTGTGTGTTGCTTGTTTTATTGGTTGTGTTTTGATATAGGTCGCACTTTTGCCAAGGCAATAAGTACGTGACTATATCACCTTCCTTACGTTATTTCTTTTGTTTGGCCCTTTTTGAACCTGTTTGTCTGCACTTGCACTATAGAACCCCTTTAGGCACTCCCCTCCTCTATGCTACTTCTCCCTCTCATCTCTCCCATCAGCTAAATGCTAGCAAGACAAGATGCACCATGAATTCCACCTCGGCAGCCAACTAGCAATGGAGACTTTTGCTACAACCTCCATGACCGAGTGCTACCCCGTAGAGTTATGGTTGCCCCTCAAGATTAGAGACCCATTCCTAGACCCTTCGATACTTCATAAGATACCCCAGCTTTAATCCTTAACCATGTGCTTAACCCACAGAATTGCAAGAGAACCTGTTAAGCCTCCATAACCTTGCTTATCACTGGGTTCATTATGGAACTAGTAGACATAGTGAACGAGTACGTTGTCGTCCTAATATCGCACAAGAACTGACGATGCCATAGGGAAGACAAATTGAGGATATAGGAATAGAGGGAAAATGACTTGATGAGTTTATATAAGTGACCTTGAGGATTTATCTGAGACTATTTTGTGGATTATGAGGCTTTCATATTGGTATATGAACTTGGAGGGATCGTGTTAATAGAGTAGTGTAACTTTGATCACCCTGGAGTAAACTGGAACTTTGTAGGACAATTAAGATCACAAGCTGAGATTCTTGGAGGAATGCGATTTTGACTTGATCAGATAATATCAATAGGAGGTTGTTGACAATACGAAAATGACTTGGGGAAACGTGTATGAATTCTTGTAGGACATGAGATTTGGATTAATAGGTGATCCTAGTGGGGTAAAGGTGTTGAGTGAGTCTACATGGTTCGGAGTAAATTGGATTTAGACTGAATATCTTGATCATGAGACCATGTTTCTCGGTGGACGATAAACTAGGAGATTGGACTAATTGTCGGAGTTTATTTAGGGATCTATATACGCCTGACCTTGGAGTTTACTTGACCATGATAATGGAAATTGGTGGAGTGACTATAGTAGGGGTAGCCCTTTCCAGCATTTGGGGATTGTATGACATAAGAAGATCATGTGGAACACCATAGACATTGGATTGGTAGAATTAATGAATTATGTAGTTAATGGGCTTTTGGAGTTGATTCATAAGAAGGAAATAAGATCTTGGAGTGGCATACGACGTGTTTCCTTAGGGTAGAAATGCCTTAGACCTTGGAAGAGTAGGCTGAGCACTTGGATTGTCACGTTCAAGCTAGTAGCTTGTATGTTCTACCCATGGATTTTTAGGGGTAGACATACATATGAGTTTGGGGATTGTAGACATATATGATCCTGTTAAACCTCCTCTCAGAAGTCCTGAGAATAATAATAGCATGAGTGATGATTGGAGCTGACCTACGAGAGTTGATGCTTTCGGTGGTATAAGGTTATTTGTTTAAAGGACTAGATAGAACAATTGGCATCTCAGGAACCGTGCTTAAGGATAAGGTGACAAACGTTCGCTCGCACACTAGAATCCCTGAAACCCTTAAGCCCTACCAAGCCACAACATGGTTGGGTCCTGACCTTGGGCCTTGAATCAGGGTCGAGAAGACCTTGGCCAATACTCAACCGTGACCACCACCAATGCCTCAGCCCACTCTACGTACCCCATAGGCTTCATAGAGTACTTAGGCAAGTTAGTTATCATCTTTAATTGAGGACATGCGTGTCCACCTGAAGACGGAAGAAGAGTTGTTCAGCTAGTTAGGGAACATCTAAAGACCGCCATGTCAACGAGGAAGAACTATACCAACGACCATCGTCAAGAAGTGAACTTCCCCATCGAAGACCGCGCGTATCTGCAAACCACTCCTATTAAAGAAACCGAGCATTTCCATGTCAAAAGGAAGCTCACACCAAGATTTAACAACCCCCTCTGAGATCGCTACGAAACGAAGAGAAGATAGTTACCATCTGGAGTTACCACCTGAGTTACCACCTGAGTTACCACATGAGTTACCCACTGTGCACAACATGTTTCCACATGACACAACTCCGGAAGTGTTTTCGACTTCCTAACTGGCCCGATCTCTACGAGGGCATCGATCATCGAGCCATCGATCCCCAACCCAATCTAACCTACCGCGAGCCACCCATTAGCAACCTGGATCAAGAAGAATGTCATACGCGAAGCCACACCCTCAAGCACTCCAAGGATACAATGGAGCACTACACGGAAGCAGAAGCAACATGAGGATTTGAAGACTACCCCAGATCCAAGTTTCTGTATCCCTTTCCGCGCCTAGTCTGGGAATCTCGGGGACGAGATTCTTGTAAGGGGGGTAGGTCTGTCACACCCTGATTTTCATGCCACAACACTTAAGCTAATAAATCATGATAAAATGTGGTTTGACAAAAACTTTTGAGTATTTTGGACCTTGCCTTGATTGGATTTTGTCTGTTGTTTGCAACTGATCTAAAAATCAAATAAATCCTCCAACTCCTATACTTCATCTCCTTGCTCCAAACCCTTGAACCAATGATCATGCCATGTGTATAGGACATAAAAATAATTTCTTACAAAAATAATTTGGCTAAATAGTATTTTCAAAAATTAGTTTTCCAAAAACCCCTGAATTGAGGTTTGTACTGCAAGTACTTAATTCAGGGCAGTAAAAATCTTTCCAAAAATATATTTGACTCCTATTAGATATAGGACACCCAGAAACCACAAAAATATAATTTTAAAAGTTATTTTCCTATTTTATTTAAAGGCTTTTTCTTTAGGCCAGAAATGGTCTTTAATAGGTTAAAATTATTTTAAAGCTTCAAAAATATTTGAGAAAAATAAGGGAAGCTCAGTGGACATATATTGTCCATATATATGAGTTTCAACACATGGTCATGATCAAAATATTGGACAAAACCCTCCAGAACTATTTCAGCTCATTTCAAATATTTGAAATATTTCTATAAGAAATATTTTCAAATAAATCCAGGAAAATTCTAGCAAGTCATATATTCATAATGTGATGATCTTGCAAAGTTTCATATCAATCAAAATAACTTTGGTTCACAAAAGTGCCCCAAAACCCTCTCTGTCCAGATCCAAGTTTGAACAAATCTACATTGCCAAGTGTGTCCTTTTGATATGAATTTTTGTGGACATGTTCAAATCCTCAAATGATGACACTACACCAAGTGGTGCATCAAGGAGAATTGATTTGCATAAGTAAATCTTGGAAAGTCCATTTCTGTGATTTCTAGGGTTTACAAAAGTTGCATTGGCAACTTTGCCCAAATGAACTCAATCTTGGTGGAACCTCTTATTTTCTCATGCCATTTGACCCTGTCAAACCTCCTGACAAGGGAAGTCCATTTGCTTGCCCAAACCCACATCAAACACCTTCTGGCAGAAACTTAAAATGCATGTTTTGTACATTTCCACAAATCTCCATGATCTCAACTTTTTCCCACAGCCTCATATGGTCCTCCTCTAACCCCCTGCATATTTCCCTGCCCGAGGAGCCATGATTAAGGGGGGGTAGAACCCCATTTTTCTTCTCTGGACAGCTGCATTTCTCCCATTTTCTCACCGCTCTCTCACTCCTGCAAGGTCCCAGAGCATCCAAGGCCTCCTCCCCCCTTGTTTATTCTTCCTGCAGTCACTGGACAAAAGTGGACGCGCGAGTGCGCGCGGAAAAGCCGCGGATGCCGGCCAAAGACGCGCTCTGGAGCACGAGGCAGAGCAGGCGACCGTTGACGCCGCGTCCCCCGACCACCTCGAGCCTCCCCCTTGCGCCAGTTGAGGTGCCTCGAAGTCCGCAACACGCCACCGCGCTGGCCCCCTCCTTTCCCCCTCTGTCTTGCCCACGTCGTGCGTGCCTAGAGCCGCTCGAGCCCGCCAATGCCGTGCGAGCTCGTGGCTCCACCCGGAGCTTGCCCCGCTCCTCCTATCTCTTCCTGACGCCCTACTCCACCCCCACTAACGCCGCAGATAAGTCCTCGCCATCTCTCCTGGCCTCCCGAGCCGTTGCCGCGGCCACCCGTGCGCCGCGTCCATGATGAGCCACTGGTCAGCTACTTAAGGCCACCCCGAGCCCCCTCTCTACTCCTTTGGCCCTCTAACCCTCCCGTGCATCCCCTGGACCAACCCACTCCCCTCCTCGCGCCTTCCAACCCCGTCCATGGCCGGAGCCGAGCCGCCGGCCGCCGCTTAAATTCATGGGCCTCGACCCCTCTCTCGTCCCCATGAACACACCCGCACCCTCTCATCACCACCGCCAACTCCCCCCGTGCTCCATCCCCTCCTCCTCGTGCCTTCATCGCCTTGCCGAACCCGCCGTCAGCCCTGGTCTGCCGCACCCGAAGCCCTCCTCTTTCCGGGCTCCCCCGTGGGCGTGAAGCACATGGACGGGTGCGCCACGGCACGCTGAGTCCTCCGGTGTGCCGGGCGCGGCCGGAGGTGGCCTGTGCCGCCCGGGAGAGCGCCGGTGCCGCTCGGCCTCGCCTCCCCATCCTCTGCTCTATTCGAGCGGGAGGTAGGAGACAACCTGAGCCCCGGGCCCCGCTCGTCAGCGACCCGGTGGGCGGGCCCCGCCCGTTTAAGTGGAGACGGACAACAGAAATTCCGCCTTTCCCGCGCGAAGGCGTATTCCATGGAGCCGCCTCCGACGTCACCCCCAGCGCGCGCGGCTGAGCTGCTGGGCCGGCCCAGTGGCGCCCTGTCATTAAGCCTCGCCCAATGCACGCTGTTGCCACCACGGTCCAGCCCGTTTGGGTAAAAACCTTTTTCTTTTTGTTTTTTCTGTAAACTTGTAAAATCCACAAATAATTCAAATGATATCCAAATTTGATGATTCAAATTTCTAGGGGATCCACAAATCATGATCTATCACATGGTGCTATTTGCACATTTTTCCAGAAACTTTCTCCTTAGAAATATTTATCAAAATCCCATTTTCCATTTCTGTGATGAACTTTAGAAAATCACAGTGAGCTCAAATTTGATCCAAATGCCATGATTCAAATTCCTAGATGTTTCTAAGTTCATAACTTAGTTTATGAACATTTTTCTTAATACTTTCTGTACCCCACAAAATAATGAGCCATTTCTTCATGTTTGTCAACTTTGCAAATCCATAGAATATTCATTTGAACTCCAAATCCAGTGAAACCAACTCCTAGATGCTTCTAAAATCATGGTTTTTTAAATGGGTGCCTTTGCTCATTTTTCAAAAATATATTTCTATACAATTCTTGCAAACCCATAAACCCCTTGATTCCATCATATCAAAATGTTTAGAAATATCCACTGACCCAATTCTAATGAAACCACTCTGGTTATTTTTCATATAACCAGAGATGTCCTAGAAAAGTCAAATTAATATTTTTAGAGCACTTTTATTTCCTGCCTTGTTATGTTGCTTATTATGGTTGCTTTCGATGATAGTTGACGAAGTAGATGAAATGCTCGTAGTTGGACCAGAGATATTTGAAGACCTCGAAGACTTTGTTAAAACAGGCAAGCAGCCCTTTGACCATGTCTATGAAACCCTTTTTATGCATGTCATATAGCACCATATTATTGTTGCAACGGAATCATGATTAGGTGGTAACCACTTTGATGGGTTGCCTCTGTTACTTCCTCGTTGATACTTGCATTGTGCATGACCCTACCTCCTTATGAGGGTTATGCCGGTGGGAGTAGATAGGATGCTAAGTAGTTGCTACGCAAAAAGGGACGGGAATATGCATGGTGATGGAGACAAAGTATTTTTCGAAAACCCCGTCGGGTGCCACTTATGCCCGAGGGAGGTAATGAGATGGGTAACCGCTTGATGACGAAGTGGTGTACCAAGGCAAGTGTGTGTGTTGCTTTCAAAAACGGATTGGTTTAAGTTGCGACCGTTATTCCAACCTTACATGCGCAGCCACTCTACCCTTATATGGGAAAGGGCATTATTGATTACCTAGGCCGATACTAGCTTGGAGCCCGCATTACTAGTGACGGGGGAGAGTTGGTGCTCTCCCTCGGGACGGGGTCGTGCCAGGTAGGGCGGCCATGACTGTTTTCATAGGGCACCGGATACACCGTTGTGTCCCCTCTCGGATGTTACGATCTCGAGTGAGTCTCGTATGATGTACATCGTGAGGATACAGAACAACGAGTGGACTCCTTGTTAGTGTCGTCTAGGGAAAGATAGTGATCGGGTGCTTACCCCGGGTACTTGAGGTACCGCGGGTCATGGATGACACGGAAGTTCCCCGGATCTTGTGGGTAAAGTGTGCAACCTCTGCAGAGTGTAAAACTATTCGAATAGCCATGTCCACGGTCAAGGACAGTTGGGTAACCGCTCTTGGGCTACGTCCACATGTTTACAAACCAGTGTGTGTTTGGATAAGTGGGGAGAACTACTTGGGTCAAGTCAAAGGACTTGACATGATTGAGTTGGCTTGGAGCCCACTCCCTTTATGTTGATATCTGTAACCGTCCTCTTGGTTACTTGAATTCTCCTGATGCATGTCTTACAAGTTGTTGAACATGTCATTGCACTCAAAACTAGCTTTCCGCAAAAATTTACCTATATCATGCATTGTTGTATCTTGAACCAAAACATGGGTTGCTTGCGAGTACATTTAAAGTACTCATTGGATTGCCACTGGTTATTTTATTGGCCAGGCATGAAAGAACATGATATAATGAAGAGTACCTTGGTGACGAACATGCGATCTAGGACGCTTCCCAGTCAGAATGCCTGTAGGGTTAAGGCAGATGGCATGGGTCCAAGTTGTCGATGAAGATTTCCGCTGTGAAGTTATACTCAAGACTTGACCATAATGGTCATAATTTATGTAAGACGGTATGTATGGATGTAAGACTCATGTTATTCAGCTTCTGTGTGTTCAGTGAGCATTGATCTCTGGGATCACTGTACACGTGCATTCGGTGATCACGACTTATGAGTCGGGGTCCCCATAGGAAGGCAAGCTTGGTGACCGGACATGTATATTCCTTTCTTTGTAACCGACCTTTTGTAACCCTAGATCCTCCCGGTGCTTATATAAACCGGAGGACTTAGTCTGGAGGGGAGAGGATTCATTATCATAGCCATAGAAGCTAGACCTCTAGGGTTTAGCCATTACGATCTCGAGGTAGATCAACTCTTGTAATACTCGTATTCATCAATATCAATCAAGCAGGACGTAAGGTATTACCTCCTTAGAGAGGGCCCGAACCTGGGTAAACATCGTGTCCCTTGTCTCCTGTTACCATCGACCTTAGACGCACAGTTCGTTACCCCCTACCCGAGATCCGCCGGTTTTGACACCGACATTGGTTCTTTCATTGAGAGTTCCACCGTGCCGTTGACGAAAGGTTCGATGGCCCCTTCAATCGTCGATAGTGACGCTGTCCAAGGAGAAAGTTTCCTCCCCGGACAGATCTTCGTGTTCGGCGGCTTCGCACTGCGGGCCAACTCGTGTGGCCACTTGGAGCAGATCGATAGCTACGCCCCTGGCAATTAGGTCATATTTGGGAGCTCAAACTATGTTGCGGACATACATGGAGACTTGATCTTCGCCAGATTTGAGACCACGGCTGCCATCCCCGGTCACCCCGATGATCATGACCTAAATCTGTTGTCAGACCGCATCAAGGAGATCGCCCCTGTAACCACTCTGGCCTTAGAGCCGGAGCAGACTGCGCCATCCGAGGACGGGAGGATCAACCCAGCACAGAGGCCACATATTCCACGGCGTTGGAGCCACACATAGACTTAACCTCTCACAACTTCTTTGTCACCGGAACTTCGGACTCGTCTCCGGCCGTAAGTTCCGAAGCACGTGAGCCCGAGGACGCCGAACTTGATCGTTTATCGATCTTCAAGTTTAGCATCGTAGATATCTTCCAGCACTCGCCTTTAGGTGATGTGCTAAACTCATTAAAAACCTGTCCTTGGCAGAGGACTCACAGCCGAACTATATCCGGTTCAAACTAGGGGCTGACGGTGGAGAATTTTGCTTCCCACCCGCCACCCACTTCATAGCCACGGGCGAGGATTTGACCGACACACTTGATTATGACTCCGAGGACATCGACGGTATGGATGACGATGCCGGAGAAGAAGAGGCCCAGAACCCGCCGTTCACCGAACGCTGGACGGCCACTTCCTCATACGATGTATATATGATGGATGCACCAAAGGAGAACAACAGCGATGACATGGAAGATCCAGCTGAGGATAAACCTTCCGAAATACAATCCAAGCGCTGGCATCAGTGACGCCGCTCCAAGTCACGCCGCAGTAAAGACAACAACACCGACACAGGAGAAGATAACACTCCGGAAGGTGCCGAAGATAACGAACACCCCGTTGAAATAGCTGATGAACAAGATGAACGGGAAGATGGGCAGGCTAGCCCTGGTAAGCAGGCCACGCATGAAGACTCAGAGGTCGGAAGTTATCTTCCGCTCTCCGAGGATGAGGTGAGCCTCGACACCAATGATTTCATCGTGCCTGAGGAACCTCTTGAGCAGGAGCGCTTCAAGCGCCAGCTAATCGCCACAACAAGGAGGCTGAAAAAGAAGCAGCAGCAGCTCCAAGCTGACCAAGATCTACTCAATGATAAATGGACCGATGTCCTAGCAGCCGAAGAATACGGCCTCAAGCGCCCAACCAAAAGCTACCCAAAGCACAAATTGCTACCTTAGTTTGGCGAGGAGGCGCCGGAATACATACCTCCATCGTACAAAGCGGCTGACCAACCACCACATGGTCGGGACAAAATGGAAACTCACGCCGAACACCAGCCAACCCCGCCTCATCACACAGGTAGAGGTAAATTAGCCCACGGTCATACATATGACCTCCAACAAAACCTGAACAAGAAAGCAGGACATACTAGATCAACCTATGGATCGCGAGGACGTGCCTCGACACGCGATGATGGCCACCTGTTCCGACGTGACAAACTTAGTCATGCGCGGGCTGAAAACCGCAGACGGACTCCATCAGAGCTACGTCGCGATACGGCCCGATATAGAGGCATCACACACCCTCATTGCTTCACTGATGAGGTCCTGGATCATGAATTCCCAGAAGGGTTCAAACCCATGAATATAGAATCATACGATGGAACCACGGACCCAGCGGTGTGGATCGAAGACTACATTCTCCACATTCATATGGCCCGCGGTGATGACCTCCACGCCATCAAATACCTCCCTTTAAAACTCAAGGGCCAGCTCGACACTGGCACAATAGTCTGCCTGCAAATTCTATTGGTAGCTGGGAGGACATGGAAGAGGCCTTCCTCAATAACTTCCAAGGTACATATGTTCGACCTCCGGACGCTGATGAGTTAAGCCATATAGTTCAACAGCCTGGAGAGTCTGCCAGGAAATTATGGACTAGGTTATTAACTAAAAAGAACCAAATCGTTGATTGTCCGGATGCCGAAGCCCTAGCATCCTTCAAACACAGCATCCACAATGAATGGCTTGCTCGCCACCTCGGCCAAGAAAAGCCAAAATCCATGGCAGCCCTCACGACACTCATGACCCGCTTGAGTGCGGGCGAGGATAGTTGGCTGGCCCGTAGCAAAAACAACGCAAGCGACGCTGGCACACCTGAAGCTAAAACTAGCAAAGACAAGTCTCGACGCAATAGATACAAGCGTCGAAACAACAGTGGTAACACCGAGGACACGGCAGTCAACGCCAGATTTAGGGGCTCTAAGTCCGGTCAGTGGAAGAAGCCGTTCCAAAAGAACAATTCAGGCCCATCCAGCTTGGACCGCATACTTGATCATCCGTGCCAGATTCATGGCACCCCAGACAAGCCACCCAATCATACAAATAGAGATTGATGGGGTTTTAAATAGGCCGGAAAATTAAACGCCAAGAATAGGGAAAAGGAATCGCAAAGCGAGGACGATGAGGAAGAGCCCCAGCAACCAAACACAGGGGGACAGAAGAAGTTTCCCTCTCAGGTCAAAATGCTGAACATGATATACGCTACCCACATCCCCAAGAGGGAGCGCAAGCATGCACTTAGGGACGTCTACACGATAGAGCCAGTCGCCCCAAATTTTAATCCATGGTCGTCATGCTCAATCACTTTTGATCGCTGGGATCACCCAACCAGTATCCGTCACGGTGGCTTAGCCGCACTGGTCCTAGACCCAATAATTGATGGGTTCCACCTGACTTGCGTCCTTATGGATGGAGGTAGCAGCCTCAATCTGCTCTATCAGGATACAGCGCGAAAAATGGGCATTAACCCATCTCGGATCAGGCCCACCAGAACTACCTTCAAAGGAGTCATACCAGCTGTAGAGGCCCGCTGTACGGGCTCAATCACACTAGAGGTTGTCTTCGGATATCCGGACAACTTCCGAAGCGAGGAGCTAATCTTCGATATCGTCCCATTCCACAGTGGCTATCACGCACTACTCGGACGAACAATGTTTGCTTGATTCAACGCAGTAGCACCGAACAACGTTTTTCTGAAGTCCCTCAGTTTCAACATTATGAGTGCATCTTGTGTGGGCCCAAACTCTGTCCATATGTGTCCAATGATGATGAAATTTATATGTGAATTGCTGTACTATTCATGCTCTACCTGATGGTTGCTGCTTCATGCATAATAGAATTCATCTTGACATGATTATCCCTGTTGCAAGAGTGCTATAAAATGTTAACTGCTGATACTTATTAGATCATGGTGATTTGTCATTTTTGTTGCTTTTGACGTGTGCATTCTATGAGCATGAGGTATATATGTGTTTTGAACTACATCATGCCATCTTTACAGAGATGCAAGTCTTGTATTTTTTTGATCTATGTGGTGACTAGCACGAGCATGCAAACTAGGCTCCGTGATGTTGCTGTTTTCAGGGACTTAGGTTTTTGCTAAGTCTTTCTCCTGCTGTTATTTTGATTCCATGTAAACTTGATGCTACCATGCGATCCATGCTTATTTTGGGATACTTAATTAAGGATGTTTTGAACATGTGGTTATTCTCTATCCATGCATTCCCCTGGTTGCAATTATGGAGTGCTCTAGCATGTGATTTGCTTGCTCTACTTTTGCTATAAAATGTTCCTGGCAGATTGTTAAAATGTTAATCAATATTGCCATGGTTGTTCCTAGTGATCCATGCATCCTATGAACTTGATCTTGCCATTTTTGGCTTCATTAACATGTCCTTTTTACTTTTGGTAGGCCTGTTTTGTCATGCAATGCTTTGTGGTGAGTGGCATAAGCTCGCAAAGTTGCTATCATAATTCTGTTTATGCCATGCCCTGTTTTTCTTCTAAGTCTGAAACTATCAATAAAACTTGCTATGTTTACATGGGTGCCATCATATCTTCTGTGCCTTTTTGGCCCATGTTCAGTAAGGAAGTTTTGATTTATGCATGCAGTAGAATCATGCCATTCCTTTGTTTGCTATGATATTTTCCTATAGCATCTTGTTTGCTTGCTCTAAACTTTGCTTCCTCATGTTGTTTTTGACATGTTAGTATTTTCACTAAGTCTGTGATGCTGATATCTTTTGCCCTTTTGCCATGATTGTTTGAACCTGTTCTTGTGTGATTTAGCCATATCTCAGTGTTCATGTTTTGTCAAGAATCTCTTATACATCACTGCCATATGCTTTGTTGTTATGTTGGAGTGCAGTAGCTTAGTTTCTTGTTGCATTCTAAGTGGCATCATGATGTTAATCACAGTTTTGCACCATTCTTGTTTTGCTGGCCATTTGCAAACCGTGCATCTGTTTCTGGTGATCTTTATATCGATTTCAAACGAAATCACCTCCTCTTTCCTGCGGCATAGTTGGTTTGCCAAGTTGATGCCTTGATCATTCTTTCCCTTCCGAAGCACGCATATGCATTACATATCATATCTTGCATATCATGACTTGTATTGCATCATGTTGCTTGTGCATTGCACCGTGATTGATTGTTGTTCCTTTGCTTGTGTTCCTGCTTTGGGTAGATCCGGGAGACGAGTATGTGACCAAGGAACCTGTTGAGTACGCTACCAAGGATCAAGCTTTCGACAACTCTGAGTTCATTGCAGGCAAGATGACCATACCCTCGATATCACTTCTATCTTTGCTTGCTAGTTGTTCATTCTATCGCTATGTCGCACTACCTACCACTTGTTGTATCAAGCCTCCCATATTGCCATGTTAAGCCTCTAACCCACCTTCGTAACAAACCTTTGTTTGGCTATGTTACCGCTTTTGCTCAGCCCATCTTATAGCGTTCGAACATGGATATGTTGGGATAGGACAATATCTCATATTTAATTAATGCATCTATATACTTGGTAAAGGGTGGAAGGCTCGGCCTTGTGCCTGGTGTTTTGTTCCACTCTTGCCGCCCTAGTTTCCGTCATACCGGTGTTATGTTCCTTAATTATGCGTTCCTTATGCGTTGGGTGTTATGGGAACCCCTTAACAGTTCGCTTTGAATAAAACTCCTCCGGCAAGGCCCAACCTTGGTTTTACCATTTGCCTCACCACAACCTATTACTTTTACCTTGGGAGTCTGCTCCCGAGGGTCATCTTTATTTTAACCCCCCCGGGCCAGTGCTTCTCTTAGTGTTGGTCCGCACTAGAGCCCCTTGCAGCGCCACCTCGGGGAAACTTGAGGGCTGGTTTTAGTTGTACGGATTGCTCATCCGGTGTTGCCTTGGGAACGAGATATGTGCAGCTCCTATCGGGATTGTCGGCACATCGGGCAGCTTTGCTGGTCTTGTTTTACCATTGTCGAAATGTCTTGTTACCGGGATTCCGAGACTAATCATGTTGGGGATATAGCTACCAGGTATGACCCGCCCAGAAGGGGCCGGGTCAATCCTAATGACGGGTTACTAAAAAATTCAAGTGAATATACAAGGCGATGGTTTAGTATAGGACTTGTAGTAGGCCCAAGCCCAGAGGCGGCTTGAGGCCCGTGATTGTAAACTGCCATGGGTAAGAAAGACTTCTAAAGGAAGGCATGTAAAGGAAGTCACCGAGCCGGACACGTTATATGAGCCGGCCGGGACTCTGTAGGCCGCCAGGCGTCAACCCGTGTATATAACGGGACGACCCGGTGGTGGCTTAGGGTAAGAAACAAGAGATCAAGAAGCCAAGCTAGTGTGTTTGTCGGTGTCAAAACCGGCGGATCTCGGGTAGGGGGTCCCGAACTGTGCGTCTAAGGCGGATGGTAACAGGAGGTAGGGGACACGATGTTTTACCCAAGTTCGGGCCCTCTTGATGGAGGTAAAAGCTTACGTCCTGCTTGATTTATTCTTGATGATATGGGTATTACAAGAGTTG
>NW_024112898.1:0-20856 GCF_003073215.2 Triticum urartu | reverse complement strand
TGGAGGAAGAGAGGGGAATTTCGTGGCCTTTGAGGGTGGGGTCCGAAACCAACCCTAACTCTTGTTTCCCCACACATACGGACTCTAAAAATAGCCTATACTTAAGTATTTCGAAATTACATGGGCCTGGCCCATTAATAAGGTGACGCAGCACCTAGAATAGCCTATGGACGAATATTATGAAGTGGCATCTTGTATATTTCGTCCATGGCTTCATGCACTCCTTATGGCGGCTTCAAAGTCCTGAAATCATCACTTGTAACTCCGTTCTTGATCCCCTTGCGCATGCCATCAACTTCATGCGTGTTCTTGCTCCAATGTTCATCCTTCTCCAAGCTAGGCCCTTCATTTGAAAGCAAAACAAATGTATCCAATTTAGGCAGCATCATAATCTCATGAACATTAGAATCATTACCAAGAAACGAAAGTACCTGGTAATTTAATTGGCGTGCGCGAGCTCTAGTAATTGGTCCAGTATATGTAACAGTAGAGGCTGTGGGTGTAACAATGGTATTGATGTCCTCATCAACAAATGTATCTAAGTCAGGCAGCATCATATTCTCATGAACACTAGAAACATTACCAAGAAACGAAAGTACCTGATAATTTAATTGGCGTATCTGAGCTCTAGCAACTGTTCCAAGAGGTAAAGCAACAGGGGATATGGGTATAACTGTGGTAGCCATGTCCTCATCAGTTAGATCGTTTATTTTCCCTCATGGCTAGTTCTCCTATCATTGTTAACACTCCCGATAATGAAGTTCTTAATTTTAAACAAAGGGAGGGAGAAAACCTAAAAGATGCTTGGTACAGAATTTGTAGTGCTCAAAATAGATCTACTAAAAAACAATCTACTTCCGTTCTTCTTCGCAATTTTTACGTAGGCATCACTCCTTAGTATAGATATGTTCTTGACACCATTACTGAAGGGAATTTCTTGGGAAGCAATACTTTTGATTCTTATAATGCTATGATAGATTTGTTAGTCCCACCACCTCTTTTGGTCAATGGAACTATTTTAACTTTGGAACATGTGATGCAAAAGGCTTGATATTATTGAAAATAAAATTGCCACTGTAGAGTTAATCGAAAATTTGGATAAAAAGATCCACAGCCAAATTACTCAATATGGATCTAAGGTAGGAGTTACTCTGAAAAATCTGGAGGAAAAGGAACCCATAGTCAATGAGAAGATAGATCAAGATTCCACTAGAATTGATAAGCTCAAAGATATTATTAGCAACTTGGGGTCCGCTTTCTCTGCCGTTAAAAATACCTCAAGTCCTCCTCCTACCAAAGTTGCCAAATTTATCTATGTTCCTAAAAATAAGGGTGAATCTTCTAGTAAGAAAAATGAAGATCTCAAATCAATAAGTGTTCACCCCAACTTTTTATATCTCATTAAGGAACCTTTTGCTATAAATGAATTTCTTGATTTCCTACCTAGGAGTTTGATCATTAGCAAAAACAAAGAAACTCCTAAGGGTTATAAGTGTTCAATTGAAGAATTGCATACTGAAGATGACAATACCTAGATCTATTCTTACCTTTATGCCTAGCTAGGGGCGTTAAACGATAGCGCTTGTTTGGTAGCAACCTAATTTTATTTTTGTTCTTTACTTTTTGTTGCTGTTTAGTTATAAATAATTTATCTTGCTTCTGTTATGATTGTGTTTTTTATGTTTTAATTAGTCTTTGTGCTAAGTAAAGCCTTTAGGATCTTCTTGGGTGATTGTTGTTTGATCTTGCTGAAAAAACAGAAAGTATGTGCTCACGAAAATAATTTTCATTTTTTTCCAGGGAGCGATAAAATACCAATTCCAACTATAGTAGATCAATATACAAATTATTTAGGTCATCCTAATTTTCAGAATTGTTGGAGTTACAGAAGTATTTGAAACCTCCAGATTGCTACAGACTATTATGTTTTGACAGATTCTGTTTTTTTCGTGTGTTGTTTGCTTATTTTGATGAATCTATGGCTAGTATCGGGAGGTATGAACCATAGAGAAGTTGGAAGTCAGTAGGTTTAACACCAATATAAATAAATAATGAGTTAATTGCAGTACATTAAAGTGGTGGTTTGCTTTCTTATACTAACGGAGCTCATGAGATTTTCTGTTGAGTTTTGTGTTGTGAAGTTTTCAAATTTTTAGGTAAATATTTGATGGATTTTGGAACAAGGAGTGGCAAGAGCCTAAGCTTGGGGATGCCCAAGGCACCCCAAGGTAAAATTCAAGGACAACCAAAATCCTAATCTTTGGGATGCCCCAGAAGGCATCCCCTCTTTCGTCTTCATCTATTAGTAACATGAAGTGTTTTGCTTGAGGCTATATTTTTATTCACCACATGATATGTGTTTTGCTTGGAGCATCTTGTATGATTTGAGTCTTTGCTTTTTAGTTTATCACAATAACCCTTGCTGTACACATCTTTTGGGAGATACACACATAAATCGGAATTTATTGGAATACTCTATGTGTTTCAGTTATATCTTTTGAGCTAGATAATTTTGCTCTAGTGCTTCACTTATATCTTTTTAGAGCACGGTGGTGGTTTTATTTTATACAAATTATTGATCTCTCATGCTTCACTTATATTATTTTGAGAATCTTTTAGAACAGCATGGTAATTTGCTTTGGTTATGCAATTAGTCCTAATATGATGGGCATCCAAGATGGGTATAATAAAAACTTTCATATAGAGTGCATTAAAAACTATGAGAAGTTTGATACTTGATAATTGTTTTGAGATATAAAGATGGTGATATTAGAGTCGTGCTAGTTGAGTAATTGTGAAATTGAGAAATACTTGTGTTGAGGTTTGCAAGTCCCGTAGCATGCACGTATGGTAACTGTTGTGTGACAAATTTGAAGCATGAGGTGTTCTCTGAGTGCCGTCCTTAAGAGTGGCGGTCGGGGACGAGCGATGGTCTTTTCCTACCAATCTATCCCCCTAGGAGCATGCGCGTAGTGCTTGGTTTTGATGACTTGTAGATTTTTGCAATAAGTATGTGAGTTCTTTATGACTAATGTTGAGTTCATGGATTATACGCACTCTCACCCTTCCACCATTGCTAGCCTCTGCTGTGCCGCGGAACTTTCGCCGGTACCATAAACCCACCATTCACCATCCTCAAAATAGCCACCATACCTACCTATTATGGCATTTCCATAGCCATTCTGAGATATATTGCCATGCAACTTTCCACCGTTCCATTTGTTATGACACACTTCATCGTAGTCATATTGCTTTGCATGATCATGTAGTTGACATCGTATTTGTGGCATGGCCACCTTTCACAATTTTTTATACATGTCACTCTTGATTCATTGCAAATCCCGGTACAATGCCGGAGGCATTCACATAGAGTCATATCTTGTTCTAAGTATCGAGTTGTAATTCTTCAGTTGTAAGTAAATAAAAGTGTGATGATCTTCATTATTAGAGCATTGTCCCATGTGAGGAAAGGATGATGGAGAATATGATTCCCCTACAAGTCAGGATGAGACTCCGGACGAAAAAAAAGAGGCCATGAAAAAAGGAGAAGGCCCAAACAAAAAAAGAAAAAAATAAATAAATGAGAGAAAAAGAGAGAAGGGGCAATGTTACTATCCTTTTTCCACACTTGTGCTTCGAAGTAGCACCCTGGTCTTCATGATAGAGAGTCTCTTATGTTGTCACTTTCATATACTAGTGGGAATTTTTCATTCTAGAACTTGGCTTGTATATTCCAATGATGGGCTTCCTCAAATTTCCCTAGGTCTTGGTGAGCAAGCAAGTTGGATGCACACCCACTTAGTTTCTTTTGTTGAGCTATCATACACTTATAGCTCTAGTGCATCCGTCACATGGAAATCCCTACTCACTAACATTGATATCTATCGATTGGCATCTCCATAGCCCATTGATACGCCTAGTTGATGTGAGACTATCTTCCTCCCTTTTGTCTTCTCCACAACCACCATTCTATCCACCAATAGTGTTATGTCCATGGCTCGCGCTCATATATTGCGTAAAAGTTGAAAAAGTTTCAAAAGGCTAAGTATGAAACAATTGCTTGGCTTATCATTGGGTTTGTGCATGATGGTAGCATTTTGTGTGACGAAAATGAAGCATGGCCAAACTATATGATTTTGTAGGGATGAGCTTTTCTGGCTATGTTATTTTGAGAAGACATAATTGCTTGGTTAGTATGCTTGAAGTATTATTATTTTTATGTCAATATTAAACTTTTGTCTTGAATCTTTTGGATCTAAACATTCATGCCACAATAAAGAAAATTATATTGAAAATTATGCTAGGTAGCATTCCACATCAAAAATTCTGTCTTTATCATTTACCTACTCGAGGACGAGCAAGAATTAAGCTTGGGGATGCTTGATACGTCTCAAACGTATCAATAATTTTTCATTGTTCCATGCTATTATATTATGTGTTTTGGATGTTTAATGGGCTTTAATATACTCTTTTATACTCCCTCCGTTCCTTAATATAGTGTGTATAGTTTTTGGCATGGAAATTAAAAAACGCATGTGGAGGGAAAATTTCACAAGCTTTGGGTGAGAATACACCTGACTAATTGACATGAGAAAATAGAGGAGCTTTCCTAATATAAGGAAAAGTAATCAAATCCCTAAAAACATGATCTAGACGAGTGGTGCATCGCAAAACACCTTATATCTTGGAATTTTTTCTCAAAAATCTATACACCTTATATCAAGGAACGGAGGGAGTATTATTTTTGGGACTAACCTATTAACCGGAGGCCCAGTGCCAGTTTCTATTTTTTTGCCTATTTTAGTGCTTCACAAAAAAGGAATATCAGACGGAATCCAAATGGAACGAAACCTTCGCAAGGATCTTTCTTGGAACAAATGCAAACCAGGAGACTTGGAGTGGAAGTCTGGAACTCCGCAAAGCTTCCACGAGGCAGGAGGGTGTGCCAGGGGGGTAGGCGCCCCCAACCTCGTGGGCCCCACGGAGCTCCACCGACGTACTTCTTTCGCCTATATATAATCTTATACCCTAAAAACATCAGGGGGAGCCACAAAACCACTTTTCCACCACCGCAACCTTTTGTACCCGTTAGAACCCATCTGGGGCCTTTTCTGGCGATCTGCCCGAGGGGGATTCGATCGCGGAGGGCTTCTACATCAACACCATAGCCTCTCCGATGATGTGTGAGTAGTTTACCACATACCTTCGGGTCCATAGTATTAGCTAGATGGCTTCTTCTCTCTCTTTGGTTCTCAATACAAAGTTCTCCTCGATGTTCTTGGAGATCTATTCGATGTAATACTTTTTGCGGCGTGTTTGCCGAGATTCGATGAATTGTGGATTTATGATCAAGTTTATCTATGAACAATATTTGGTTCTTCTCTGAATTCTTATATGCATAATTTGATATCTTTGCAAGTCTCTTCGAATTATCGGTTTAGTTTGGCCTACTAGATTGATCTTTCTTGCAATGGGAGAAGTGCTTAGCTTTGTGTTCAATCTTGTTGTGTCCTTTCCCAGTGACAGTAGGGGCAGCACGACACGTATTGTATTGTTGCCATCGAGGATAAAAAGATGGGTTTTATAACATATTTCTTGAGTTTATCCCTCTACATCATGTCATCTTGCCTAAAGCATTAGTTTGTTTTTATGAACTTAATACTCTAGATGAATGATGGATAGCGATCGATGTGTGGAGTAATAGTAGTAGATGCAGAATCATTTTGGTCTACTTAACACGGATGTGATGCCTATATTTCATAATCATTACCTAGATATTCTCATAGCTATGCGCTCTTCTATCAATTGCTTTGCAGTAATTTGTTCACCCACCGTAATACTTGCTATCATGAGAGAAGCCACTAGTAAAACCTATGGCCCCCGGGTCTCTTCCTTATTATATTGCATCTTTTTATTATCGCATCTAGTTTACTATTTTGCAATCTTTACTTTCCAATCTATACAACAAAATACCAAAAATATTTATCTTACTATCTTTATCATATCACACTTTCATAAGTGACCGTGAAGGGATTGACAACCCCTTTATCACGTTGGTTGCGAGGTTCTTGATTGTTTGTGTAGGTACTAGGTGACTAGCGTGTTATCTCCTACTGGATTGATACCTTGGTTCTCAAAAACTGAGGTAAATACGTACACTACTTTGCTGCATCACCCTTTCCTCTTCAAGGGAAAACCAACGCATGCTCAAGAGGTAGCAGATACGTCTGCTCACACGTATGATGAATAAAATGGATCAGAAGTACAATACTAAACTAGCTTTGTGTGCCATACATGTACGTGCATGATACAGAATTGGTGGTTCGTATTTTTTTCCTGAAATCTACTTATATAATTCTAAAAAGTGTCTGCATGCTTTCAAAACTGGTTGTGCAACTTAAAATGTGTTCGTGTGATGTAGCCAATAGTGCTAACTCAATTACTGAAGCTCAGTCTGCTATACGGAAGAAGAAGAACTTGGACCAATGTACTTCGATGCAACACCTTTTAATTGGTTCTATGTTGCTCCAGGTTCCTCCACCCCAGCCAGAAGTGAAACCAAATTTTAGGACTCCACCAAAAAGGCTCTGATCCATTCTGAAGAAAGAAGAAATATGCAAGTTTCTTTAGTACGTAGTTGTAGAGTCCAAAGGTTACATGCATGGCCTTTATTTTCTTATGTTTTTTTTAGTCAGCTATTAGTTACGTGAGCAATCTGAGTCTAGCTAGGATCCAACGTGATCAACGGTGCCAGTTATTTAATTAGTTAAAACCCGGCTTAGTTTAAATAGGAGATAGAGTCCGTGTGAGTAAAGCTAGCTTGTACGTCGGTTTGGCCTGCTTATATAACGGGCACGTTCCGGCCGTGTACGAGGTCAGTTTTTTGGGGTTATCGTGAGATTTGTTTCGGTTGTGAGTTTCAATAAACAGAAAACGTCCCATGTCAGGGGACACCCAATATTGTCTTTGTTGCTGATCCGTGTGGATTTTGTTGCTGCTGCGCGTGGAGTTGATCTAGTCTACTCAACGCTAGTTTTTGATCTTACGGTCTTGCATCTTTGCTCGACCGGAATTTCTTGTGCTGCGGCCAGTATCGTGGAAGATCGGACCAACCAGCGACTCGTCGTCTAGTCGAGTTTTATCATCGTGCTTTCTGAAAAAGCGTGATTTTTCAAAAAGTGCACTTGCATTTTAATATCTTTGTATTGTTTTTCTGAAAAAGAGTTTATGTGTTGAAATATTATTGACATTTGAAAAACACCCTTTTTAAAAATGTGTTCATGTAATTCTAAAAGTGTTTGCATTTTAAAAGATGTTTGTAATTTAAAAAATGTTATGTGATTCAAGAAAATGTTCGTGTTTTAAAAGGAATGTTCATGCATTTTGAAGGAAATAAATTAAAAGTGAGTTGGACTATGAGGGACGGTGTATGGAATAGGTGCATGGTGTAGCTCGTGTAGGGTGGCCCTTAGGTCCAGCTCGGTTGAGTGGTAAGTCTATTGTGTGGTGGCCAAGATCAAAGGAGATTTCCTTCCTTGCCACACGTGGGCCCCAAATTCCTGATTGATGTTTCTTTACGAACCCTTAATTAGAGCTGTCGAATAACCCGTGTTAATTTGTTTCTTGATCCATCATGCGTGAGATTGATGCATAGTGCCTTTTCACATATTTTCTCTTGACATCAAATGTGATATGGATATGTTGGTCTATGGTATCTGCTCACATACCGAAGCACATGTAATGATTAGAATCCATTCAATGAAAGAAGATTTCAAATCATGCACGGGATTGATCTCATCATTCAATATATCCCAGCCACTGCAAGTCTATATCGCCCTCAGTGAGAAATTTACCTGTTACTCACACCAATATACTAATCTAGATACCGTCAACAATTTGGACATTGTCCCTTATCCAATTGTTTCGTTGGCCACAAATCAAGATATGTGCCATTGTGGACGTAAACCAGAACTTGCCTACTTTGGCATCACCTTATGAGGTCATCGGAATGCTGCTCCTAAGTAAAAAGTTTTGTGTCATTTTTTATCATTTTGTTAGCGTCATCCTTACAAGTTTAGAGTAGCGAGCCTCCGAATCTTCTTCTTCCACCTTTTTTCTCACCCTTCATTTCACATAAACCATATTGCATTTATATAATTTTTTTCCACACTCCCGTTGCAACGCACGGGCATTTGTGCTAGTCACTCCAAAGTTCCTGTCTAGCGGAGAACATACGAAGAAATCATTTGGAGGGTATGAAACCACCTCGAAGCTATTCTTTTCGATCAATCTATCCAAGAGTTCGTACTAAAATAACACCAAATAATTTCAGATTCATAATACTCAATCCAACACAAGGAACCTCAAGGAGTGCCCCAAGATTTCTACCGGAGAAACAAAGGACGAGAATGTGCATCAACCCCTATGCATAGATTACCCCAATGTCACCACGGGAATCCGTGAGTTGAATGCCAAAACACATATCATGTGAATCAATATGATACCCCATTGTAACCACGAGTATTGATATGCAAGACATATATCAAGTGCTCTCAAATCCATAAAAGTATTCGATCCGATAACAACGAAATCTCAAAGGGAAAAACTCAATTCATCACAACAAGAAAGAGAGGGGAAAACACCATATGATTCGACTATATTAACAAAGCCCGCGATACATCAAGATCGTGACATCTCAAGAACACGAGAGAGAGAGAGAGAGATTAAACACATAGCTACTGGTACAAACCCTCAGCCCCGAGGATGGACTACTCCCTCCTCATCGTGGTGGCCGCCGAGGATGATGAAGATGGCCACTAGTGATGATTCCCCCCTCCGGCAGGGTGCCGGAACAGGGGTCTAGATTGGTTTGCGATGGCTACAGAGCCTTGCGGCGGCAGAATTTTTGATCTAGGTTAATCCTGAGGGTTTCTGGAATTATTTGTAATTTATAGGGTAAAGAGGGGGTGCGGGAGGCCATCTAGGTGGGCACAACCCACCTGGGCACGCCTGGGCCCCCAGGCATGCCCTGGTGGGTTGTGCCCCCCTCGAGGCACCCACAGGTGCTGCTTTGGCCCATCCTGGGTGTTCTGGTCCATAAAAATTCTCAAAAAGTTTCACGGTGTTTGGACTCCGTTTGATATTGATTTCCTGCGATGTAAAAAACAAGCAAAAACAACAACTGGCACTGGCCACTGGGTGAATAGGTTAGTCCCAAAAAATGATACAAAGTTGCTATAAAATGATTGTAAAACATCCAAGAATGATAATATAACAGCATGAATACTTCATAAATTATAGATACGTTGGAGATCTGTCAGCATCCTACGGACATCACCATGTCAAGCGTTCATTCGGCAAGTGACACGTGCGGCATCTACTTCACATACATAAAGGTGAATCACCTCCTTTACATGTGTTCACTTGACCCCTTCAAGGATGGTATACTACTTGACACCCCTCTCGTGTGCATGCATAGGTATTGTCAGAGCTTAACGTGCAGGTTGCGTGGAAGGAGTAGCAGTAGGGGACATTGAGAGAGAAGAGGAGCAAGATCAGGGCAGCAAGGATGAGAGAGGCGCGCGGGGTGGTGATGGAGGAAGTGGTGCTGCGACTAGTGGTGGAAGGTGCTGGTGGTGTGCCGCCACGCCGGCCTGGCCGCGGCGGCATCCAGATGTGGAGAAGTGTGGTGAGAGGGAGAGAGAGGTGTAGCCAGACGAGGATATACATCAAACCTTGCTGCATGTCTATGCATTGTTTGGGCCTACCCCAACGATGTTGAGCAGCGCGTATGGACCAGGCCCAGGGGCTCCTGTCTGTGTATAAAACATGGGATTTTACACCTTGAATTATGCATAGATAAGTTGCAGCTCGTGTGCTGGCCGGGGAACCTATCAAGGATTGTCAAAGTACCAACAAATAATCAAGTCAAAAGAAGTAGATCTTTGAGATACCAAGGAGCGCATCAAGAAGACCAAGACTCAAGGCCAATCAACCTACTTGGCTAAGCAGAAGAACAAGGCAGAGCATTAGAAGCAGCCTTTGCCAACAAGGCCGAGCCGGCAAGGTGAAGGCCGGGCAAGCCTCATGGCTAGCAAGATCCTGCCAACCACCAGCGCTCCTCCTCACTAGCCAGCTGGTCACTGATTGGTGATGTGTCGAGCCCGCGGGCAGTTAGGTGAGGTTTGCCGGCATGTGTCAGCACGCTGGAAGAAAGATTACCTTTATCGACACTCGTCCAAATGGTGTGTCACGTTAATAGGCCTTAGCTAGGCAAGCAGTGCGACAACCTTGTCGGGGCTTCTCCTCCGTGCAACACTAGTGTTGTATTAAATGCATTTTATCCTAACTAGCAGAGTTAGGTATGATAGCACATGCTATCTAATCATCATGTAATTACCCCTTTTCCACTGTGGTAACCCCTTGAGCTATAAATGGAGGGCCAGGGCTTGAACCCATTCTAACTCTACGCACGCTTGCATGCATAGCTGCCTTCTCCTTGCACCTTGCCAGGGGAAAGCGCTCCTTGTATTTGTGCTCACATTTAATCAATCCACCAAGGCAGGAATAGGGTGTCACACCTCAAAGGTGGCCCCAACCTGGGTAAAGATCCTTGCTCCTTCTTCTAGACCTTCTCTTTGCGCTTTGTGCATTCCCTTCACTGAACCACAAAGGGGCTAGATCACCCCATAGATAGTCGTTCCACACTGGCAAGCAGCATCCTGCAGTAGTGACTTACTCCTCATCTTTGCATTCACCGAGGTTAGTGAGATCCTAACGAGCTTGGTTCTCAATTTTAGAGGCTGGAGAGGAGGAGAAGGTACTTTGTCATGCTTTGTCCCTGAAGAATCTGTTGGCTGTGAAGTTCCCACCTTTTCCATGATTGACGGAGTCGCCTGTCCGGAAGATGTATGCTGAGGCGGTTGCTGCTCAGAAGCTTGACGCCTGGAAGACTGTTGTCGCACGGCTTTCTCCCGAGGAACCCTGATGTTTCTCTCTATGCCAACAGACTCATCGCTTACCGGCTCGGTTCATGTCATCTTTTTCCATTCTGGCTTCCTCGAAGTTGTAGCCCTTGTTCGGGCAGGAGGAGCAGGAGGCTCATCCTCCTCTCCTTCGTCTTCCTCATGCTCCTTGGCATGTTCCTCTTCGCCTCCATGCTGATCGACATGTTCCTCTTTGCCTCCATGCTCTTCGACACATTCCTCTTCGTCCTCACGCTCGCTGGCATGCTCCTCCTCCTCTACATCGCTAACCACAGCCCGGGAGCGTGTTGCTTTTATTACTTCCTGTGTCCTCAAGGCAATGAACTGCACATCATCATCTTTGGTAGGGTGGACCATGTAGTTATCCTCTCAAACTGGTGTTTCTGCCAAGTTGTCGAACAATTCATCCACTTTAGCTTTCTTGGGTACCCTCCAGTGGCCCTCAACACACATAGCATTGCATGCCGACATCATTGCTAGGATAGAGTCCTTGGTGGTGTTGTTGCATAGCGGAATCAGTTTCTCCAGCAAGGAAAACTTGCAACCTAGTTCAAGAGCTGGCAAATGAACCATTAGTGCTCCATTACCATCAAGATGTTGTGGAGGCCTAGGTGCAGCTGCATCATGTCGGCAGGGTTATTATACTCCCAACCTCGTCAGCCTCCTCTTTGCTGCAATGGGGCCAAGGCCCATGTGCCCTTTCGCCCCTCACTTACCCCTTCATGGCTAGTACTATATATACTCACCCCCTCATCCTTTCTAGTGTTAGCATTGGTTTAGCTCATTTAGAGATAGAGCTTAGCTCATCCTTGTGGTTCTACTCCATCGAGAGAGACAGCGGCCTCTACGAAGAAGATCGACGCTTGCATTCAAGGCCCCTCATGGGAAGATCCCTTGCGGACTCAAGGCCTCCTCACGGAGATGAACTAGCTATAGTTTGTATCATCCTTTGTTGACTTTGGATCGTGTATCTTTCTTTGTGTTCATGGATCTAGCACATGTGTAACCATTTCTCGTTGATTTGAGTGTTTCCTCTCGTTTCCCCTCGCGTTTTCCCTCTTGTGTTCTTCGTGTTCTTCACGGGATCCCATCCAAATCATGAAAGATCGGCCATAGGGTTTCCACGTTACATCACCTAGGTTGGAGTCCGGGGGCCGGAAGGTCCGGGCAAGGTTCCTGGCTGAACTGATAGAGGAAAATGTGTCTCGTCTTTCGATGAGATGGTGATTATCGTTTTTGGAGGAGTAGACTTCGACGATCCGACTACAAACATGCGAGGATGCCGCGCCTTAGAAATCGCTAAACCAACTCCGAGAGGTTATTGACCACGCCGGAACATGATCAACCTGACCACGAGGGTCTATTTTCTTCAAGCAAACGAAGAAAGGCCTAGGGTTTAAAAGAGTCCTTGTCTTGTGCGCCAAGTCTTGTGGAATCCTCCTTGTATTTGGCATGGGCTGCCCGAAGTGGCCCATTAATGAATCGTCATGGGGGTCCTCGGCCCGACCCACTGATCGAGAGACGACGTCGTGAGTACCCCCTAGTCCAGGACACTATCAGTAGCCCCCTGAACCGGTCTTCAAGTTGGGGACGCTCCTCGATTCTTCTGAACGGTTCTTCATCTTCGGTCGTCGGTCTTGAAAACCGGTTCAACAAATCTTCTCATCTTCGATCTTGAGGATCACCCAAGTGAATCCAAAGAGTTTACACGTCGGGTATCCGAGGAGCCCCTTCAAGTTCTCGGCCTTTATCAATGCCTTGTTATTTTTATGCCACGCTTCAGGTTTGAAGTTGTTCCTATGCGATGGTGTCCTCTTGCATCCGAGCTCGAACACCGGACTGCATTCGAGGTATCTTTTGCAGCTGAGCACCAATGTCGGACTGCATCCGAGCTCCAACATCGGAGTGCATCCGATCTCCAACGCCGGACTGTATCCGAGCTCCAATGCCAGACTATATCCGAGGTGTCATAGATCACCTTGGCTTTAAAAAGTTTGAACGAGGTTATCTGAGCTTAACGCTGAAAAGTTCTCTATGGAGCCAGCCGCTCATAGCCAAGCTTTTTATGCCGGACTGCTTCCGAGGTGATGCACCACCTCAGGCTCGGGCTGATTGTTTGCGGATTTTATTTCCAATTGATGCAATTTATTTACTGAAGACATATATAGCTAGTAGCCCTCAAGGTGTGTGTGTGTGTGTGTGTGTCGGCCTAAAATTCGAGATGCACATTAGAGGAGATAATGATAGGTGGACGGGCCCTTGAGAGAAGGTTTTGAGAAGTCGCCGCAATATATTAGCTTGATGCCGGATAAGTCCCAGTTGGTACCTATTGTTGTCCGAAGACGCATTTTCCCATAGTTCGGTCAAGCTGAACACTGAGCACTTTGAATTTTCTGCATCGAATAGGCAATGCAGTAGCCCCCGAGACACTGGTCGGGTGGCAACACCAGATTAGGGATCGATGTGCCCCTTAATATTAGTAAACGATAAGCCCGAAGCGCAGTAGCCCTCGAGCCTTAATGTGGGCACGGGTGGCCGAATTAAGGATCGATATCCGGAGTAAAATCACAAATTTTGTGTAATGATTCTATGTATGTACTCTACATCATTAATGCTCAAATCCGCATTGTACAAAACTTTGTTGACCGACCATCGGCTTCAACCTCCTCGGCCAGTAGCCGGGGAGTGTTTGTCCTACTTTATAAAGCCTTTATGAGGGCAAAGATTTATGACAAACAAGGAAATCCGGCCATATGGTTTTATAAACAAAGGTATGCGGAGAGAATGTTATATTATTATTTAATGTAAGAAACATCTTCCAAAGAAAATAGTCCCGCTATCGGTTCCTTTGTTTGGGTTGTCATGCTGACCATGATCATGAAACCTCGCCTTCGATCAATGCGGGAGAAAAATATTGAGGATTTAGTGTGGGGTAAGTTCCCGAACTATGTGGTCTTTAGCGAACCTAAATTTTCACTTCTTTTGTTGCCGACCAATTATATCCTTTAAGATGGTTAGCTTTCGGCTTCACCCAGTCCGAGGCACTAACTCGGTGACCCGATAGTAACAATCACATATGTGCTCCCTTTACCACCTAGCCAAATGATCAGGAACGTAGGGGCAAGCACAGGAGTGAGGCAACCCAACTTGGCCAAAATCTTAAGTCAAATTGATCCATATTTATGGCTTTATAACAATGATTATGGAAGGCAGCGCTTGTATACTGAATACACATGCTGATGATATGTTTATTTTGACTCCGTTGCGACCGTTTATCAGTTGAAAGTAGCCCATCGTCGGCTTCCACCCCCTTGTAGATACTACATAGGCTGTTTCCGCAATAACAAAACAACCCTTAGCCAACGTCTCGGTGCTTGAAGGCGGTTGTGTTAGAGGAAACGAGGCAATCAGATATGTGGGCTTTATAACTTTCACTTAGTCATAGGATCTTTAAACTAGGGAAGCTAGCTACGAGCCCCCAGTTAGTGTTCGGCACCGACCGAAGTCTAGCCATTAACACTTCGGCCAATGTTATGAAAGGCCCATTGTTTATCACGGGGTAATCGGTATCGATCTATAGTTTGACATTGTCATCGGATCGCTAACCAGTTTACGCCCATTGTGACAGTCAGCTTTCGGCTTTCTCCACTGAGGTGCTTAACCATTCGAGTTGCAAGCACAATTGGAGTGGTTCTCCCTTTGCACACCTAGCCAAACAAAGCGGGACATAGGAGGCAAGCACAGGAGTCGGGCAACCCAACTATTGACCAAAGACACAATTCGAAACCGATGCATACATAGAAATATCCGAGAATGTTTTTGCCGAATCTCTAAAGGTGTCCAGCGTTGCACTGCGAGACTTATGCTAGAAACAAACAAGTAGTTTAAAAGTGCCATAGGCTTGGAAAACAAAAAAACTTCAGTAAAAACTTTATGCCCGAACTAAATCAAGTCATTTGGTGCCAATCCGAAAATTGGTGTTACTTTTGTGCTTTTATCGTGCATTAATATGACACATCCGATCTCAAGACTACAAGAGGGTCAGCCTACGGCTGCAACCTCCTATCCTAAAGGCGAAGTATTACTTGTTAAGCCAGTTTAGCAAACTAAACTCGAGCGTCTTAGAGAGAAAACAGACTATCCGGCTATTGACCACATACTCGAGTCGAGAAAGGAGTTATAGAAAAAGACTTTGCAATGACTTAGAAGAAGAACACTTATTATAAAATGTCTCATATAAATTTAAGACCCCAGTTAACACGAGCAAAGAAAAATGGTTCTTAACGAACCTCGTTTTTGACAAACATATTTTAACATAAATATAATGTTTGGTCGAACCGAACAAGAATTAAAAAAACTAAGCATGGAAGCGACTTAGCTGGTTAATGTGCTCGATCTCGATGCGCGGCCCGAGCTTACGGCGGGACAAGGTCCCAGCCCCCAAGCCGGTCCCGAGGTGGTGGAGCTAAGAGCTCGACATAGCACGGCTAATGTGGCGAGGTGGAACCCCTAGTCCGTCCAAGGCGACGGAGCAGGCCGGCAGTATGACGCCGAAGTTTCTGGCGTGGGTTAATGAAGCGATGATGAAGCCCCCGGTCTAGCCGAGGTGACGTGGTACGTCGGTACGCCGAGGTGACAGCGCTGCCCAACCCGGATCATTTACCTGTGCACAGAAAATAGTGCAAGCCGAATATAATAGTAATAAAAAAAATTAAAAAATTCGTTGCATAATTAATAATTTATGCAAAGTGGGTAATAAAAGAAATATGGCCAGTGTGCCGCACACTTGATGAGGTAGAGCTCTCTCAGCGATGCCGAAGTCCCCGAGGCAACCGAACATGTCGGTATGGCAATTCGACCAACAAGGTGAGCACACGGGCCAATTTACGCCGATTGCGACGACGGCGTCAGATTGCCGAAGTGACCGCGTGACGTAGTCGAAGTGGATTACCTACACATGTAAAATAGTGCAGTCCAAAGAATATTAATATGAATATAGAGAAAAACATCGCATATTAATTTACGCAAAATATTTTTTTAAAGAGATGTGGCCTGGCTTCGAAGCCAATGTCGGTGCAGGGCGCTGGCGTGACAAAGCCTGTATTCACAGGGCGGTCCGAGTCCCCGATGAGGTGTTCGCTGAACTGCAGACGGGAAACTGACCGAACCATCACGCAACCATCGTTAATGCAGCCATCACTTTCCAGACCTGTGTACAAATGATGGAACAAACCAGAGTAATAATTCCTCGAAAAAATTAAACCCAAGCATGAAAAAATTACTAGGATTAACAGCACCTGGTTTATCCGTTGTAGCAATCTAAAGAAAGGTTACTCCCAAAATTGGGACTCGATCCGCACACCCATTACCTGATGGAAGATGAAGTGACGGCATGGTGATGCTGGCAATGGTTGGCTCGCCGAGGCAAAGCCCCCGGTCCAGCTAACGTGACGAAGCTGGTCGGCTGGTGACGCCGAAGTCTCTGGAGTAGGTTGATGAAGAGACGGTGAAGCCCACAGTCTAGCCGAGGTGACGGAGCGGGTCGGTAAGGAGACGTTGCAGCTGCCATGTCAGCTGAGGTGTTGAAGCAGTTCAGCGTGATTGACATCGGCTTAAAGAAGCAATAGCGCGGCCGTTCCAACGCAGGTCGTGACTTATGATGCGGTCAATGTCGGCTTGATGAAGTGACCGTGCAACGATGCCGATGTGCCCGCTCCGTGTAATCTATGGGGCGGCGATGTTGGTGATGATTTATCCTTCGCGATGCCGAACTCTTGTTTGGCTCGCCGAGATGATGGCCAAAGAAGTTGAGCTTGGCTCAATAAAGCGACGACGTGTCTATCGCAGGTCGGTACTCGGGGAGCAATGTTCCCGACTGGTTTGACACTAGTGTGATGGTGAAGAATACCTCAGAGAAGGCTTAAAATTTTATGGGCACGTGTTTAAGAACAATGCACAATACCCTAGAAAGAGATTTTTCCAAAAAGGTTGTCCAGTATCCCGTTCATGAAAAAAGATGAACTCAGGTTGGATTCGTATTTGCGAAGAAAACAAATCCGAAAAGTGATGCACTAATCAGAAGGTTCCCGGAGTTTGAACGGTTGGATCGAGCTGAAATTGTGAGAGGTGGTAGAGATGGAAATTCCCCAGAAGATGAACGGTTGGATCTTCCAAATAAACTACGAGCTAGGATTTGGAGACCACGCCCTAAACTTGTCTAGATTCCCGTCCATACTCGATATGCCTCTAGTATATCATAGATCGTTGGAGATTCCTCCATCGGAAGGCGACGAAATTTTACAGGGTCGTTGTATACTCAATTCCGCACAATTATACCAAAGGGTTTGTCAAATCGACTCCCGTGGAGATGGTGACAGCGAAAACAAGTCTGTTATACAGAAAAACTGTGCGATCACACGAAGGCAATGTTGACGATTAGCCACCAGGCTCCATGGACGACTTTTCCATGGTCTTGGTTGAGATTTGAGCTACTGATGATGAAATTATCCGTCTGATCTTGATGATCTGACGTGGCACGCAGTCCTCGGTCTAGCTGAGGTGACCAGTCAAGCCGGCGACAAAGATGCCGACATCGACCATAAAGCTCAGCTCTGATGCGTAGATCGCGCCGGAGACGATCTGAATTCCAATCGCACCGTGGCGACTGCCAGCAGGCTCTTAATGAAAGCACTAATGTCGGTTCTATATCCAGCATATCTCGTAGTAGGGGTCCTAAGCTAGGCTTCTTGGAGCGATGGTAACATGGACACGGGATTTTACCCAGGTTCGGGCCTTCTTGATGGAGGTAAAACCCTACTTCCTGCTTTTGATTGTATTCATATGGGGTGTAGTACAGAGTACATGCATCTACGACGAGATTGTTCTAATGAATATTAGATTGTCTATTGACTAGCCTGGCCTCGGTTTATATATGCACCGTAGGCCTAGGGTTTAAAGGAGTCCTTGTCTTGTGTGTCAAGTCTTGTGGAATCCTCCTTGTATTCGGCATGGGCTGCCCGAAGTGGCCCATTAGTGAATCATCATGGGGGTCCTTAGCCCGACCCACTGGTCGGGAGACGACGTGATGAGTACCGACCTTGTGACACCCCGATAGTTAAGTTATAGTAAACCCTTGCTAATCATGCCAGGTCATCATAATTAAACTTTTGCTAAACCTCACTTGTTTCAAACTGAGATCAAATTCAAATTCAAATAACAAGTCAAATTATTATTTCTTCAAACTATCAAATAAAAATGTTCGATAGGTGGCAAATATTCATTAAGTAATGAACATGTTGGAACCAACCTCATTTGGTTTCCCAAATTGCCCCTGGAATTCATTTAGTGGAATGACAAGATTAAACAAAAGCATTTTAATTCAACTATAAATTAGAACAGTTCCAATTGGCCTCAAACTTTTCGCGCAACCTTATAGTGTTGGCTAGGAATTATGTGCAAAGTTTTATAATTAACAAAAATAACTTGGCAGCTAAAAAAATAGAAAAGTATAAATAAAAGGAAAAGAAAAAGAAAATAACAGAAAAGAAAAGGAAAGAGAGAACCCCCCCCCCCCCCGGGGGCCATGGCCTAGCTAGCCTCTAGGCCAACCAGGCCGGCCCGGCCGGCGCCTACAGCCTCGCTGGGGCGATCGAACCCTACCGATCCCCTCCCCAGGACCCCCACTCCTTCCCACGATCCCCACTTCTTCCCCCACGCTCCCTTCTCCCTCCCTGGATCTCGGGGGCACCCGACGCGCCCGCGCTCACCGAACCATCGCCTCCGCCCGCGACCCCTCCCTCCATCCTAGCGCCGTCGTCCTCGCCCAGGACTTGTCGCCTCGCGCCTCCACAGCCTTCGACGCCCGTCCCCACTGTCCCGGACTGCTCCCCTGCACCTCGGGTGCCCCGCACCGTCCTTTGCTTGTCGGGGAGCCATGGCGCCACCGGCCTCCCCAAGCGCTACCCCGACCATATCGAGCACCCTCTTGAGCCCCCTGTGAGATTTCAATCATCTGTGGCCTTTTCCCCCTCCCTTCCGCGTCTCGTAACCCCGTGGACGACAAGGTCGTGTTTTCGACCGCCTGCGTCTATGCCGGCAGTTCCCCGCGCGCCCTGCCTCGCGTCCTAGACCGCGCCCGGTCACGTGCCCGCCGTGCTGACCGCGCCCGGCCCGCTCACCCCCTCCCGCTCATATCTCCGCTGCCACCACCGCTCGGCCATCGCCGTAGCCGTCGCTCCAGCCGTCCCTTGCATGTGCCACTGCATGCGCATCGCTGCGCTCGTCCGTGTGGCGCTCGCGGCTGACCAAATGGTCGCCGAAGTGGGCCACTCTGCGCATCTCGCCCGCTCTGCTTCTCACTGGAGAGCACCGCCAGCACGCGCACGTCTAACACCGGTCCCGGGACACTTACTCGTTGGCCCTAAAGATTAGCCTATAACCCCCCACTAAACCTCACTGACTTTGGGCCCCGCTGACCCTAACTAACCCTATTAAGAAAAATAACCCTAATAACTAATTAGACTACAACATGCAGGCCCCCTCCACTAATAAAAATGGCTTAGATTAAACTAACAAGTTAATAGTCACTAACACGTCGGGCCCACTAGCTAATTAGTTTAATTGAAAGAAATAAAACCTGTTAATGAACTCTCTCACTGACCAGTGGGGCCTGCTGGTCGGGTTTGACCAGTCAACAGTCAAATTCTGGACTGTTGACTGGGCTAATGACTCAACCCTGGCCCACCAGTCAGCCTCTACTGACTGGGCAGTTGACCCAGTCAACTGCCCCCTGTCAGCCTCTCATGGATATGGCTGGGTACACTTCCTGTGTACCCATAGCATTTCAACATTAATTTAATTTTGAACTAAATTAAATCTAGTAAATGAATTAAAACTTTAAAAATTAATATAAAATAATTCGAAGGTCAGATGAAAAGACTTTGTACATGAAAGTTGCTCAGAACGACGAGATGAATCCAGATACGTAGTTTGTTTGTTCACCACACATCCCTAGCATAGCAAACACGCAACTTTCCCCCTCCGGTTCATCTATTCAAAAACACGAAACACCGGAGATACTTTCCCGAATGTTTCCCCCTTCGCCGGTATCACCTCCTACCATGTTAGGGCACACCTAACACCATTACTTGTCATGTCATGTGTCGATATGCATCTGTTTGCATTGTATTCATTATTTCTTCCCCCTCTTGTCTCCGGTAGACTACGAGACTGACGCCGCTGGTGGTGCCCTGATCAACTACGTTGTTGACGACCCCTTCTTGCCAGAGCAACCAGGCAAGCCCCCCCTTGATCACTAGATATCGCCTACTATGGTGCTTATCAATGATTCAATCTTCTCCTTCCTATCTCGGTGAAGAAGTTTTTCATCTCTTCATTGTCCTCTATCAATCATCGTTTTCGGTGGCAGAATTTCACCTCAGTTTTGAGATGTCTTCCACAAGCCCACTACAAGCTTATTCGTTTCATTGTTGGTTTTCCAACAACTCCGTTATAACCTTCTTGGAAGGGTGCTTTCCAAGCTCATTTGTAGCAAAAGTTTGGCATTTTCTTCTCCATTCTTTTATTCCAATGATCGATATTCTATTATTTCTTCCAAAGGCATGGTGATGTTGCTCTTTTTCACTCGTCACCTCCAATCGTGAGGATTATGTTCTTTTTTCCTTTGCTTATCCATTCAACCGGAGTGTCGTGTCCTTCATTCAAATTCTCTCATCTTATCAAGTTCTGCCTCCCTTCTCAACTGGAGTGCAGTTTGAAATCTTTCTTACCCCTTGTGCCATTCTGCAAATAGTTCCGGAGGCAGTGTATTGTTGATCTCATCAAGTATCCTCTCATCTTGTCAAGTTCATGT
>NW_024112897.1:0-20300 GCF_003073215.2 Triticum urartu | reverse complement strand
GATGAACAGGACCACCCCGTGGAGGGCTGGATGAACAGTAGACGGTGGAGGGCTGGATGGACAGTAACCCGTGGAGGGGTGGTTGAATAGGAGCCCGTGGAGAGGGCTGGTTGAATAGTAGCCGGTGGAGTAGCGCACGGTGGAGGCTGGATGAACAGGAGCCCGTGGATGAACAGTCGCAGGTGGAGGCTGGAGGAGGTCGACGGTGGATGAACAGTAGCCCGTGGTGGCTGGATAGGGTCGACGGTGGAGATGAACAGTATCCCGTGGAGTCCCGTTTTGTGGTACGCCACACCCCTCCCGATGAACAGGACCCCTGCTTCGACCGTAGTGCTCCAACACAAGTCCGTTTGCTCTATTTTGCGGTACGCCACACCCCCCGATCAATAGGACCCTCGTTTCGACCATAGGAGGTCCATTTCCTCCGTTTTGCGGTACGCCAGACCCCTCCCGATGAATAGGATCCCGTTTCGACCGTGGCCGGTCGAACACAAGGCCGTTTCCTCTGTTCTGCGGTACGCCAGGCCTCGTTTCCATCGGCTGTTCCGTCCAAGCCCTCCCGATGAACACGATGACACATCCTGTTCCGACCCAGCCAGTTGGCTCCCCATGAACACGACGACGACGTTGTTTCTCCGTTCCGCCCCAGCCATGTGCACGAGCCCTAGCCGTACGTATGCGCGAGTAGGCGTTTGAGACCCTGCCCGTATGTACGTACATGGCCGTATTTTCTTTCTTGCACACTGGCCGTTGTATGTACGTGTACATGCTACGTGCGCGCCTCTACTACGATACGTGCGCGCCTCTACATCGACCAGTATGTACGTACATGTTCGCGACCAGAATGACAACGCTACATACGCTTCGACCAGGTAGGTCCCGACTGTCAGGCACTTCCTTGCGTGCGAAGATGTAGCTGGTGGGTCCCAGCAGTCAGGGGCGAATCATTTTTTTGCCCGGACACACTTCCTTGCGTGCGAAGATGTAGCTAGTAGGTCCCAGCAGTCAGGGCGAAACATTTTTTTCACGGAACATGGTTGCCCGTCCGGTGGGTCCCTGCTGTGAGGTGGAGGAATAATTATTTTCTGCGTAATAAGGAGGCACTTCCTGCGGCTGTCGTGGACCCTGCTGTCAGCCTCTCCACGTACAGTATTCTTTCGATGGAATTCAGTCGTTGACCACATTGACCACGCCGCGCCGACAGCACCACGGCGCTAGACGACGGCGAGGCCTAGGAAGGGGACGACGCGGAGCCGGGGAAGACGAGGAAGTGGATGCCCACGCGGAGAGGAGTACGAGGGTTCACTAGTTCAGCTGCGCTGCCGTCGCTGCGGAATAATAGGGGGTGTGGGTGAGTGGAGTGGAGGGATGGCCTGGCCAGCAGTGGGAGTAGTATGGGGGCGGTGAGGCCTCCGCGGCAGCACAGCCGGCCACGGGAGGCAGGAGCAGGCGGCACGACCGGCGCTGCTTTGGGCGGCTGGAGCAACAAGACCAGAGGTTGAAGAAGCACTACGGCCGTTGGATGGACATTGTACGGCCAGTGGGCTAGAATCGTGCATATTGACTAAGTTGACAAAGCCCTTCTTCCCCGTCAACTTAGTAGGCCCACTATACTGGCTGCAGGGGGAGTATTCATTTTTTGTGCGTAATAAGGAGGCACTTCCTTGCGTGCGAAGATATAGCTGGTGGGTCCGAGCTGTCAGCGGCGGTAACGTTTTTTCACGAAATACAAAGGCTGTTTCGGTGGGTCCCAGATGTCAGGTGGAGGAAATCATTATTTTGCGCGTAATAAGGAGGCATTTCCTTGTGTGCAGTCGTGGACCCAGCTGTCAGCTTCTCCACGTACAGTCCACTTTAGATGCATGTCGGTCGTTGACCACGCTGACCACGCCATGCCGAGAGCACCACAGGGGTGGACGACGGCGAGGCCTAGGAAGGGAACGACACGGAGGCAGGGAAGACTCGACCGTTGTTTTTGTTTCCCACGCGGAGGGGATTATGACTGTACGAGGGTTTACTGGTTCGTCTGGCGTCGCTGGAGAATAACAGCATGTGTGGGTGAGTAGAGGGATGGCTAGGCCAGCTATGGGAGTATGGTGGGGCGGTGAGGCCTGCGCGGCAGCACAACCGGCCGCGGGGAGGAGGTAGCAGGCAGTCCCGCCGGCGCATGTTTGAGCGGCTGGAGCAGGAAGAGCAGAGATTAAAGAAGCACGACGGCCGTTGGATGGACATCCAACAGTATACAGGCCATCTGTGGAAAGCCTCAAATCTATGGAAAATAGTATACAGCCCATCTGCCATTATTTCATCTAATTTACAGCCAATTTGCTAATTCTTACGGGTTTTTTCGAAGCCCATATTGTTTATGTTAGCATTACAGCCCATATTGTGGCCACAGTTAAAAAATTATACGAAATTTTGCATATGTCGGTGCGGTCTAAACTATTTTTATCCCGAAATTTCGAGTTACATTCAGACTGATTTTAAAAATGTATATCAATATAAAATCCAATATATTGTCCATGCATAAAAATCAATGCAATTTAAAATCTCGAAATAAAAAAAGATATTTGAAAATAATTGCCGGTTTGATGTGTTTTAAAAATGTACAGCCCATTTCTCATTACTGATAGGCCATTTTCTCGGCCAGCCGAATGAAGCTCTCCTCATCTTGAAAGATTTGCAGCCCAGCAGGCCTGATAAAGCGACTTACTTGACAAATCACAAAAGAACTGGGCTAGCCATCTTAAGAAAGAAAAAAACTACTGGGCTGGTCTGTGGTAAACATAAAAGAAAAGGCTATCTAAACATGACAGAGTGTCCCGCACAGCCCAGTTGACACCCTGCTTCCGTCTCAAAAACAAATTAGATAAATGCCACTCCAATTATGGCGATTCATAAAAATGCCACTGCAATTTCCAAACTTTGAAAAATGCCACTGCAATTTTTGCAAACTTTGAAAAACGCCACTGCAGTTTGCAAACTTTGAAAAACGCCACTCCAGACTTCGAAAAATGCCACTAGAAATGGCATGAAAAAGCATTTTTCAAAGTTTGGAAATTGCAGTGGCATTTCTCGGATACACCAGATTTGGAGTGGCATTTATCAAATTAACCCAAAACAGAAATAACTGGGAGAGCTGCTGGGTCCCTGGTGTCAGCCGCTCGTTGTGCAATTCTCTTGTATGTTGACTACGTTGACAATGGCATGGGACCCAGATGTCAGAAATCCACTAGGAAGAGCCATTATTTATTGGCTTGAAATAAGGAGGCACTTGCTTGCGTACTGCCATGACCTTGGCGGGTCCCTGCTGTCATCCTCTCCACGTACAGTACTAGTTAGTCGTGCTTCAAAACTGATCGGCACGCCATTAAAAAAACAAAGGTCGATAACTAATGCGGCACCTCGGGCCAACGCGGCCAGATCGCATTTTGCACGAGAAATTACACACCATGTTCCGTTGACATGTGGTCCCATTCCAACATATCAGTGAGACGACGACGAGTAGTAGGAGTATTTCCGAATGGACGTGTAGGCCGGGGCGCCTCTTCATGAACCGTGGCAAACTCGCAACCGTCCGCCGACTCTTCACCTTTCCCTCTCGATTTGGAACTGCTATCGCACGCTCTTCCTCTCCCTCCTCCATTTTCCTTAAGCCCTTCACCCTTTCTTCTTCCATTGTTCAATTGTCTTCTCCATGGAGGGAACAGGCCGGAAACGACCCCGTTATTCTTGCCCCGATCTGAAAGATGACGTGGTGGAGGAACTCATTGATCGGTGCGACGTCATCACCTCGGCTAGCACGGCAGGTTCGTTCGAGCCCATTCTCGACTCAACTAATAACATCATTACAAAGAACCCAAGAGTCAAGGAGCAGTTTGATCTCCCCTATCTTCTTTGCCGTGACCCTGATGACTGGCGCCGGCACGACGGAGGCCTCGCCCTGTGCCAGTTGATGCCGCTTGATAATGATACGTATGATGTTAAGATGCCATCGCTTGAGGGCAAGGCTTGGGCGGGCGCAAATGGAGATTGGGTTGTTTACATTGGGTCCAACTGCAAGTGGGAACTTGTGAATGTGTACACTCGTCACCGTGTTCCACTTCCAAAAATCTTAGCACACTACCCAGAGGTTGAGCACACCGGTAATGTATGCACGTTCAAATACGATCATGGTGATTGTCTTCTACGGAAGATATCAATTTGTCGAGTTCCCAACTGCTCTTGGAATTACAACAACTATCAAGTTGTTGCTATCTTCGACAAGCTTGTTGCTGTCCTTCGTGGTTCGACTCGATGGATATTGCTCAAAAATCAGTTTCTGTACACGGATGAGTACTGTGATGCAATTCAATACGAGGGCCTTGTGATTGCTGCCACTCGTGGCACTGTTTTTGCATGGCATCCTAGCAGTTCCGGTATGTTTGTCTTCCACCGTAATTATAATTGTTTCATCCACATGCATGCGGCTTAGCAAGTTTCCCTTTACTAATTAACCTTCTTCTTGTATTTCCATGGTCCTGTGAACATCCCACCACCTATACTTGAAAATTTTTATAACCAAGGGGGAGATGCCAATGGTGATGATCACGAGCATGAGGACGAGCAGCGCCCATATACTCTGTGGCGCCTGGCAACTAATTCCGATGGATCACCTCTTCTTGTGTGTATACAGCCCACAGATGATGTTACTGCTAAGGAAGAAGGTGTCTCCCATGGTTGCACTCTCCGGACCTATTCCAACACCCGTTGCATGGTATTCGGGATGGATACTAGTGTGCTAGCGCCAACTCCTTCTCCCTGGCACAGAATTGATAGTCTTGGAGAAAACTCGCTCTTCCTTGGACAAAACTATCCGATGATGGTGAAAGGCGATCCAACTACTGTTGACACATTTATGAGAAGCAACTGCGTCTATACCTCGGACATTTGGTGGTTCCCTACCCTGGTACTGATATAGTAGGCCGCTTCAGCCTGGATGATCGGTCCTGCGTTGGTCTCCAGATCGACAACGGATGGCCTGTCCCAGAGAATCACTTGTGGTTCAAAGCAAGCGTTTCCAACACCGCAGAATGGTTGAGTTGAAGTTCATTTCATGGCTTGTTATTTGTTGTGTGGTGAAAACTTTAGTATTTATAATGTATCCTCGTTGTTGATGTGGGTTGATGACCTGTTGTATGTAATAAAATGATATGCGTGTGATAAACTTACTAAATTTATGAATGGCTTTCGAGTCGCTTCTCTGAGTGAGTGGTGCGAGGAGGCAAAAAATATTTTCCGAATACATAATTGTACGTGCATTGCAACAGGTTATCGGATGAGGACAATCAACAATAGTAGTACACTATTTGTACTAGCTTCACATGCTTCGCGCGTCGGGCGGGTGTTTTTACTATAGCCATATGTTAATGTGTTTGCTGTACGTAACCAGCACCTCGAATCCTCGATACTAGTACTATATAGTAGGAGTAAGTAGTAGGAGTAGTAGGGTGGCATGGGCCAGAACAAGCATTCACGTCCAGGAGTACGGCACACGCCACCACCACGACATCCATCTGACACCATATTATTTCTTGGAGTCTGTGCTAGAGCAATCTCTTCAACCTCGTCATTTCTGTAACTTCAGCCATCGCGCGGTGGGCGAGGTGGGGGTTTGCCGATAGTCGGTTTCCTTAACTATGGTCCCACTTGTAAGTCCAACTCCAACGCACGACCCCAAACGCACCTCCATTTTGCATGAACTACAACGATAATTTTGACTAGAAAAGCAAGACCAAAGAAAACAAGAACCACAAGAATACATTTTACTACTCCTGTAAGTTGGATTAGTGCCTTCTCGATGCATTCATTGTTGATCTGCGGAGGCTCGATCTTGCATGCTTCTTTCTTCTTCGACTGTAAAGATGTAGACGTTGCTTCCTCGCATCTAGTCTCATGTCTAGCCTCTATTCTAGTAGGAGTATCAACAAGTGCACTAATCTCATCCGAGAGTACAACCGAAGATTTGGTCAGGTTCTTCCTCCTTTTGCCGACACGTGGGACATCCAGCATCTAGGTCGTGTCATGAAAGAAAATAGAGTGGTAGTTGAAGCCACGAGATGTGCATCTTGGGCTAAACTGTAAATAGAATCTTACTACTCTTGAGTAACTCCAAAAGCGGCCACCGAATATCTTTATTGGATTTGTTTTTCATCACCAGCACATCGAGGTGAAAGATGTGCAGGTTCAGTGGGTCCTCTTGCGTTTTCACTGACATGTGGGGCCGCATGTGAGCAAACAGATGATGGGCTCCGTGCGTCCGCTGGCTGGCTGAGAAGAGAGATAGAGGAGGGCTGAGCACGGACTGCAGGAAATTTGTTCTACGTACCTCGATATAGGCTCGATATAGTGGGGTGGCATGGGCCATAACTAGCATTCACGTCTAGCAGTATGGCACACGCCACCCACACGAGTCCCATCCAACACCGATTTTCTTAGAGTTCGTGCTACAGCCATCTCTTCTCCCTCCTGTTTTCTTAGCCATCGCGCGGTGGGCGGGGTGGGGGTTTGCCGATAGTCGGTTTGCTCAACTACGGTCCCACTAGTAAGTGAAAATGCAACACCGCACGCATTCCCGCTTGAGCGGCGTGCCGGACCAACCGTGTGGGGGTGCAACGCGAACACGGCAGGCTTTTCCTTTTGAACTCGTAACTTGTAAAATTTGGTTCTGCGATTTTGCCTAGAGTAATAAGAAGTTTGGTTCTGGCGCGACCGATAGATAGAAAATAACGATTTTTCCTAGAGTAATAAGAAGTTTGGTTCTGGCGCCGTTCATGCATGGAGTACGTACAAAAATTATGAAGTTGATGCGAAAGGTAAGATAATTACTACAGTATCATATACTACTACATGGATTTGATGGAAAGATAAAAATACATACGGATCCATCAACGTTCAACGACATCCTCACGCCCTAGTGCTCCGGGTCACCAACCGACGTTTGAGGAGCTGCGACGTTGGCGGCGAGCTCAACGTGCTTCTGAACAGTGCCGTCCAAGGTTGCCCTGCACTCCAAGAAGGCCATCGTCCTATCATCCTCCTCTTGCATGTGGTAGTCCTTGTGGACGACTTGCACGTAGACGTGGGTGATTATGTCGATGGTGTCTTGGTGCGCCAGGCGCTGCACGGCGAGCGCGACCTCGAGGTGGACATTCTCCGGCGCGACGGCGGGCAGTCGCAGGGCTACCAGTGCGTCGAAGAGGTTGTTACCATAGTGGCCGTTGAGGGTGGCGGGCATCGCAGAGCCTGGGCGCGTCGGCTGGAGGCTTACGTCAAAGTCGTCCGCAAGCTTCTTGACAATGGTGAACTTGTCGAGGAAACCGACGAGGACCTCGTCGAACATGGAGACGAAGTTGTCGTCCAAGCGGCCCCTCGCCCTGGCGGCCTCAAGCAATACTACCTGGAGACGTTCCTTGGTGCCGGGCCGCAAGCTGGCGTCATGGACCATCTGGCACAGCCGGCTGATGCTCGCGCTCATCGCCTCCATGGGTCTAGCGTAGCTTCTAGTCAACTGATCTTGCGATTCAAGTGATCACTCAGCCCTAGGTTAGCGTGCATAGGTGCGTAGGATTTCATACTACTCCTCGGCCCTCTACTACACCTGCCTTTGGCTGTATGATAGGTGGGCCAGCTACCCCCTGGGGCCACGTGTCATTCACCCAAAGGCAGTTCCTCACAGTGAATATCTGTTGGTCAAATTATTACGTGTTGCTCCTCACAGTGAAGTGACAAGACCCTGCGCCGAAGATGACACCTGAGTATAGGCGCCGTGTTCGGCATACCATAGTCAGCCTCACCATCTGCAGTCACTATCATCATGGCTGTAGAGCTAGCCTGCTAACAACTAGCCCTGTTCGACATAATTTCCCGTGCGTAGATGCCCGTGCATTGCACGGAACACCAAGATTGGGGTAGACGGCTCCGGCAGCAGCCATCGCGCCAGATTTTTCCACGGCTTCTACTCCTTGATGTGGTGGGGTTGAGATGAGGCTGATTGTGAGAGAACAGGAGTTTTTTGTAAATAGCGAACAAGTGCGGGCATCTTTTTGCAAAAATGGAGAAGCTTGGTTTGTATGCGTCAGATCTAGATCCGACGGCTATTGGTGAAAGATGGGAGGCACAACATCATCACCAACTCAGGACCTGTTTGATTCACAGGATTTTGAAAACGCAGGAATAGGACACGGCAATATTACAAGTTTCAAACTGATATTACAAATGTTAGGAGTAATGATGCACCTACGAAGAGGGAATTAATAGGAAGTTTACGTAAGAACTTTCGTTACTTTAGGTGGATGCAGCATTATCGTACAAACGAAAATCCACCACCCTGACAAGTCACTAATGGGCAAATAAGTTTTCGAGTCTCTGGCCACTTGATGTTTCAAAAACAAATTCAGCTTCTACGGAGAAATGAGCTCTACCATGTACACGCGCGGGTGTGGCTGGGCATGAAGCGTGAGTACATGCACGGTGCACCTATTCTCTTCTTGTATACGTACACCACCTACGTGGGGTTGTGTGAGAGAGATACAAACCTAGAGAGATATGGTGTGTGGGTTCTTGAGAGTTTTTTTTGGGGGGGTCAATCAAAATATTTAACATATGCAATGTGTGTGAAATAGTCTTGGATATAACATATATATAGAGGAGGCGATCCACGAGAAGAGAGTGGAGGTATCATCGGCTTGAGGTGTCCATAGAATCGAAGAGATGGATGATGTGTGTGTGTGTGTGTGTCTGCGCGCGTGATCTATAAAGAGTTCCATCGAATTTGTGTGTGCCCACGTCAAAGATATAGAGTGGCTGGCCTACTGGAACATGAGATGGGACATGTGTAGTTTGTCTCTGTGGCATGGATACCTATCTGCAGCGCTCGACTATCAGTGTGTGGTGGGGGAAGAGGGAGGCCCAATTAACTATAGAGGTACAATTGCTGGTATATGTGTGGAGGAGGAAAGAGGCCTACCTCATGTATTAAGGAGATCGATCTGCCTCATGTATTAAGGGAGATCGGTCGGCATCCATGCATATGTGCAGGAGATGAATAAGGTTGGGAGAGAGACAGAGCTAGAGTGTTGGAGGGGGTGGTAGTGGAGTTGCTTCTAACAAATGGTGGGATAGGCTTGCTAGACAAACGGAGGGCACACCCGCAATATCAATAAGAGAGGAGATGGCTGCTTGTTGTCTGTGCACGTGCGTGTGAGAGACGGGTCAGGAGGCATGCACGAATGATGAGGGGGGACGATGTGGCTGTGGTAAGCAGACGTAACTACATGGGAAGATCAATCGCCCTTTGTAAGAGAAAGGAGAGACATAACTTGTGAGGTACGTCGATCGATGGGGAGGGTAGTTAAAGTCGATCTAGGTATATGTTGGGAGATCGATCGGTATACATGCATGTGTGTGTTAGAAGCAAATGAGGCACGAGGGGAAGGATAGAGAGAGAGGGATGCATGTAGGAGGTGGTATGAGAGGCATACTATATCGAGGGGGAGGAGTGTGCGAGTACGAGAACGATGAAAAGAGTGGTAGGAGTGAGGCATGGACGGTGACAAGAGAAGAGGGGAAGCTTGTGTTTGTGCTAGGCACACCGGCTAGAGAGGCATATCGATCGATGTGTGCCGTAAAGAAGGAGCTGGGGGGCCTACACACACCATGGGTGAACGACCTAAAGTGAAAAGACGAATTTGCGCGATGGAGCTAGAGAATGTTGAGGGAGGGTGAGAGGGATGTGGGCGTGTGCATGCACAAGAGAAAGTTAGCGCTAGCTACAAAGGTAAGAGGGTTGTGTGGGTGTAAAAGACGAATAGAGATCATATATACTTCATTATAAAAAGCGAATTCGGATATTTTAAGAATTAATCATAGTGTTTCATACCGATGGATGTGTGAATATATATAAAGGTTATACACATGGGGTGGTTATGAACATGGTATACTACATTTAATATATTTTGTCTCTACTCTTATAAAAAACGCAGTTGTTGATGATCGCGTGCCTGCCATCCTGCATTATAGGCCGTCTGATTTATATCTGGCGGATAGCAAGGAAACTATGATGGTTGAAGTTGGCAACAATCATGATTGTAGATTCTTATTGAAATAGAGAAACGAATTCAAATTTAGTTCGAATTGCAGCGGTAGTATAGACATTTGGAATGCACTAAAATGTTGGTATGAGTAGGTTACATGCATTATATAGCAAGCGAAAAAATTTAATCGGACATAACATGGATCATACTCCCTCCTTCCATCTATATAGGGCGTAATGAGATTTTTAAGACCGCCTTTGACTATTGACAAGATTAATAGTACATGACATGCACAATGTGAAAATTATATCATTGAAAGAACCTTTCACAGACGAATTTAATGGTGTGCTTTGTGTAAGTTGCATGTCATATATCATTGCTCTAATATTTGGTCAAAGTTAGCATCGAAAAACGCATTAGGCCCTATATAGATGGAAGGAGAGAGTAGCTTTGAATAGCATTTGTATAGTAAAACGGGGCAAGACTCTCTCTTTGTGTGGTGTGAATAGTTTTATTTTTTTGTTTTCTTTTTGGTTGAGGGAAGTGCGAATTGATTTGGTACGTACAAGTACAATATTACTACATGTTAGGCTTGTCCCTAAAATTCAACCCGCGTCTTGTTATATCCCGAAAATTCAGATATCGTGCTCCCAAAACTGGCGCCTTCACAACCCGCGGCTTGCTATCCCGAACTTAAAATGCGCGCGAAAACTCCCTCCGGCTGCCAAATCCCGACACGTGAAATCCCCCTTCTAACCCTGAGCCGAAACGACCGCTATTTCAAATCGGTGGGGGGTAGTTTTGTAACACACCCTACATTTTGGACAAGTGCTTTCCTAAGTCATGCTTCACCCCCTCCCATCTCCCCCTTTTCGCCATTCGAAATCCCAGGCTGCCATAACCTCTCCGCTCCAGCCGCGAAACCCCACCCTCCTCCGTCCACCATGTCACCGCTGCCCAGCTGGAGCCTCTTCCCCGACGACGTCGTCCACCGCAACAGCTCGACGTCCCTCGTCCACCTCCCCGGATGAGGATCCGTCGTCCATCTCGCCATCCCGTCCCGTCCTCCACCTCCAAGGAGCTCCTCCGACGATCGCCTCGTCTATCACGGTTGCTCCATCCCCACAGCGCCGCCTTAACCTGCTCCACCGGAACCGCAACATCCTCACCGACTCCTCAGACGAAGCCGCGGCCTACTCGCCGCCACCAAAGAGGTTGTACACTCATCGCATCGCACCTTCTCCTTAACTCGACCTCCCGGCGCCGACGGTGCTCCATCCCGCACCGCCATGGAGTGGCTACCTTGAAGCCGGCGCCGCGGGCGACATCTCCACATCGGCTCTCCCCCAATGCGAGGCCCCTTCGGTGGCGGCATCCATACCAGACATATCTGCTGGTGCTGCTCCGGCTCTCGCTCGATCGCTCGCCCACCCAGCTGCTGCTGCTGCTGCTCTCCCCCTCGCTCATGTTGCTGCTCTGCTCCGATTAAGCCACACTTCAATCGACTGAATCATCTTTTGGGTCAGTCGATTTCAAGAGTTGGGGGGCTCGCCAGAGTTAAGGAAGAACCACCCGTAGCGGGGACGGTGGCTCGCCGGAGAGGTACCCCACTATCTATCTTAGGGTTCAGGGTGGGGCGGGGGGCCTAGAGGGCTAGCCGGGGCGGCAGTGGCGAGTTGTTTCGAGGCGGCGAGGCGGCGCTGGGGCCGGCGGTTCGGCCGGTGGTGGCTGGTGGCTTAGGGGGGTTGCAGGTTGAAGATGAACTGCAGGCCCTCCCTAAACTACATGTCAAGTGCCTCTCTGCTACCATTGCGTTCATTTTCGGTAGTAGCATTCAGATTCCACAGTTAATTTCAGTTTCGACAGTTAAGTTCAGAGTCAAAAGAACTATTGGAGATGCTATTAGAACTCTTTGTAGTCAGGTGGTTTTTGGTGATGTTAATTTTACATCCATTTTACATCATCTATTGGAGATGCTATTAAAATCCCACTTGAGATTGACGATGTCTGTCTAGTGCTACTTCATCCTTGACTTCTTACGGCTCACCGGAGCTGCTCCAACGACAGAACGATCCATCGCAACAGAGCAGTGCCCTGGACGTCGTCTATAGATTCCTCAGATCTTCCTCCACACCTCTGACAGCCACCTCTGCCTCAACTGCTTCAGCGACCAACCCAATGATGCTGAGGTCGACACGGCTACGGCAAAGAGGTTGTACACTTGTTGCATCACTTATTACTATACATTCACGTCGATCCATTAGGGCTATTTTGGTTCAACGGAAAAACATCGATCCACTGGTTGTTACCATCACTCTAAATTTCTGCATGCTCTCGTTACATAATCTCACCATATTTTTTCGTATGCATGTCAGATATTGTACACATTCATGCTGAACATGTAGAGAAAAAGAGAAGAGTTTTGCGCGGCAATACAATGTCATGTAGACATCGCTCCATGGTGGGTTCAATGGAAAACCCTCCCCACCCCTCTCCAGATTGTAATCCAGAGGAAGATATCTATTCTAAGGCGGATTCAGACGCTGCTGACCACTCCTATTTACCCCCCAAGGTGTTTGCTCTACCTTGGCATGATGATGTTAGTCATATCATGCATATGTTGCCATGCAATGCCTACTTTTGACATCATATATGTCATCTGCTTTGTTTAGACATGTTCTGTAATGCCACCTGTTTAGTTTCTATATCATATATGGGAATTATGCAGTCTCATGTCTTTTAGCCAGCCATAATATATGTGAAATGTGCAATGCCATCGTGTTTAACCAGGCATCATATATTTGAATGATATCTTGCCCATCCTTTTCTTCATTACATTTCCATTTGTCGATAATGTTTGTACATTAAACTCTTCCTGTGAATCAGCCATTTGGGTGGGAGATGGAAAAATGTGGAATGAAAACAAGGCCTTCAGAGCAGACAGTGCTACCTGTCGAAGCAGATTTCTTGTTGGGTCCCGATAGCTCCTCAGAGATGGATTCAAAGACAGATGACCAGTCCTATTCCCCCACTAAGGTGTATGCTCTAACTTGGCACGGTTATACTACTCATATCATGCATACGGTGTCTTGCATTGCATAGTTTAGACATCATATACACAATATTCAACACCATGTTCTTAGTTCAGACATCATATCGAATGCCCTCTGTTTAGCATATAAATCACATATGTGAATTAAATGATGCGATCCTGATTACTTAGATAACATGTAGGTGAATTATGTCATGCGATCCTGTTTAGTTATTCATCATATCTTTGAATTATGTTATGCTATGCTATCAAGTTTAGATAGACATCATATATGTGAAATTATGTCATGCTATCCGTTTTAGTTAAAAAATATACGTGTCAACTATTTCATGCCCTCTTTTTTCCACACTATCTATTGCATCTGTCTCTCATACAATGTCTGTACATTCAACTATGTTTCCTGTTTATCAGCCATTTGAATTGGAGTGGGTGATGCCAGTATCTAGCGGACTAAAAACACGGTCTTCAAATAAAATAGTGCTACCTCTTGGTGGAGATAGCACCCCGGTTGTACATGCATAAGAACTAGCCCTACCACACATAACCCAAACTCTCGCAGATTGTACCCCTACTACGATGGACAGAGAACCAGCTTCACCCAATCTAACCCCAACCCCAGCCGATAGTAACCCAGTTCCTATTGACACAACACCATCTCCACCACGGAGCTCCCAAACAAGAGCAGTTAGTAAGGCAGCTCCAGTGCCCAAAGGGCCAGTACTATCACGGTGAACCCCAACTCCACCAGTTAGTACGCCTATTCCTGTGGAGGAAGCACAACCAGCTACTCGTAGTTTAGCATCTATCACATTTGATGTTGTTAAATCGTATGTGCGTATCTTCCCATCTTGGAAATATTATACTGAAGATGAAGGAAAATGCCAGTTGCAGGTGTTTGTCCAGGAGTTATGTGTAAGTAATGTTATTCATGGCAATTACTTTGCTTCGTCCCATACATCCTACCTCCATGATGGTTATAATACAGCAAATTTTCCCATTTTTCTCTATAGAGAAGGACCGATTTGGAAACTCAGGATGAGGTAACCTGTGCTAATACCTCTGCTATCTTCAAGAATGATTGGTGGCAGTATCGGAATTACCTGAAGAAAACGTACTTCACCGGCAAAGAAACTCATCAAATTCCCTTACGTTCTCCTCAGACACATTTACTGGACGATGACTGGCAATGCCTTGTTCTGTACAGCTCCCGAACCAAGAATCTGGTAAGGTCTATGAGCTCATTTTCTATTTTTAAGAATTATATTCTTGCGTCTTACTGTACTCTGTTCATGTAGAACAAGTGCCTAAACCTGAAGAACAACTGTTCTAATTTAAGATTCCATTGCTACCATAGGACATAGATATATGTTTGTTTGATGCTTTTATTATGTACTAGTACTTGGCAATAGAAAACTTGGTAGTTTAATCCTGTCCACCTTACTAATGAACTGGTTCACCGAAATGAGTTTCATATACTAGTACATGCTAAACTTGTTATGTGTCTGCTTGTTTCTTCTTTTAGAATGCTCACAGAATATTGGGGAAGAGTGCCTCATTAAGCAACGGTAAAGGAAGTAATGTAGATAAGGTTCAGGAGTCTGAATCAGTTCAAACTGGCCACTACCGCTTGGTTTAGTGTTGGAGTTACTGGCCACTACCGCTTGCACCAGCTATTCAAACTCACTATCTGAATCATTTCAGTTTCTTGAGTCTCAACTACAAGCTGAAAGACATTGTTCAGTTGTGCTGCGACAAGAAGTGGAAGGACTGCGGAAGTCCCTGGAGCATTCAGATGCATACTTTCTGGTGCAACAGCAAGCATTGGAGGAATTTAGCGCCAAACAGGACAAAGCTAATCGGCTTGCTAAGCTTATTGCCAGCATGGTGGATACCCAGGATAACGTTTCTTGAGCTCTTCTGAAGTTGTTTCTGTTATGCTCTTGTTTTGCTGCCGCGTTTATTTGCACTGGTGGCCAATTTTGACGGCCAGTGTATATGATATGCTGCTTTGTTCCCTATATTTGCACTGGTGGCGAACTTTGATGCCAAGTGGATGTAATATGTGTAATAGCCGTGATAGCCTAGCGTTACTTGCTTGCTTATTTATTTCCTTGTTGTCTTGTTTATTTGTTTGCTTGTAGTCATTGCAGTTCTTTTTCCGCGGTTAACTAGTGGCTGCAATAACCTATTTTTCAAACTAGGCCACAATAACCATGGGCTAATATTTACTGTAGTGACACTGGGCCTCCTATGGGCCGTAGAAATAGTGGGCCTTCTACGGGCTGTCCACACAGTGGGCCTTCTACGGGCCGTAGAAACAATGGGCCTTCTATAGGCCGTATCATCAATGGGCCTTATACGGGTCGCATGATCGATTGGCCAAACATGGGCCAATAACAGGCCGCATTATGGCCATAAACGGGCTAGAGTTGGAATCGTCCGTTCATTGGCCGACCATAACTGGCCATCGTTAATAGGCCATATTTGATGACGCTATGAAAATGACCCAACATATTAACGGACCACAAACGGGCCGACTGTAACTACGGGCTGAATTTGGCCCACAAGCAGAAAATGACAGTAACGGGCCGTAAGTAAACGAATGCTAGAAATGAGCCCAAGAATAAATGGGCTCTGAGAAGGGCGAAAGATAACATGGGCTGGAAACGGCCCAATGGAATAACGGGCCGTTAATGGGTATAAAGTGATACACTGTTCATTATGGGCCAATTTCACCACGGGCCGTTATTAGGCCAAGAGTTACATAGGGCCTCATATGGGCCGAAAGATGTCATGGGCCATACATGGGCCAGAAGTGAAAATGGGCTGGAATCATATTGGATGGCCCAGATGACGCTATTGGGCCTAATTCGGATAGGGCGTAACGGGCCTTGGGTTAGCGGGTTGTAAATGGGCTATATGTGAACATGCCATTAACAGGCTTTCCATGGGCCGGCCCGCCACCTTTTGACCAAGTCAAATGGGCTGGCCTTTTCACAGGAATGGGCCTCTGTTGGGCCGTGCCACACGTCGACGTATCATAGGCGCCTATCTGACCCACTGACGAGCTGACACGTGTTTCGTCCGGCCAATAAGAATTTTACACGTGGAAATTTCCCATTGGTCGGGGATGTTAACGGGTTATCGGATCCAAAACCCGATCCAATAGCTTAACGGCGTTCCATTACGGTGGATGCCACGTGTCGGTCACCCTTGACGAAAGTACTTCTGTGAAGCGCGATTTATCGTCATGGAAGTGGACACTTCCGTGATGACAATTCTGGTAATGTCATGGAACACTTCTACGACAGCACATGTATGACTATCTTGATTCTTTCATAAATTTGTCATGGATGTACATGCATGACAAAAAAGCGACCTACTGTGACAAACACGTATCATCACGAAAGTGTATTTTTTTTGTAGTGCTTGTTCTGAGAAGCTCTGGTTTGTGAGAAGCATATACCCAAGCCAGCCCCAAACGGGACAAAAATTTTACCATGGCATGTTGATGCCCCTCCATGATAGCACGCCAAGTTTCATGAATTTCAGACGAGTTTTGGATTTACTAGAATTTGAAAACCGGGCATCTCAATGTTTTCCCGGCAGTCAACAGTGCCCTAGTGTTTGAAATTCATTCCCATTTCTTGCATGGGACCTAAGCATGCACCCAAGGACACGGATTTGATTTTTCAACCAATTTATATGCACGGGAGCATGTGCATGTAGTTCAAATTTGAATTATGCACATAAATGCATTGAAAACTCATTTAATGCATAAAAATGTCCAAACGAACCCCAAATAATCACAAAATATTGACACAACACTCCTGTTGTTCTTTGTTGACACGAGAAAAAATTTGGAAGCAATAAGAGGCAGTGGATATCGTTTCGTCCCCAAATGTGGGATGTTCCCTACCGAATCCCTGATGCTTGTTCTGAGAAGCTCTAGTTTGTGAGAAGCATATACCAAAACCTGCCCAAAATGGGACAATTTTTCTACCATGGCATGTTGATGCCGCTCCATGATAGCATGCCAAGTTTCACGAATTTTAGACGAGTATTGGATTTACTAGAATATAAAAACGAGGCATCACTATGTTTTGTCGACGATCAACGATGCCCTGGTGTTTGAAATTCATTCCCATTTCTTCCATGGGACCTAAGCATGCACCCAAGGACACTTATTTGATTTTTCAACCAATATATATGCACTGGAGCATGTGCATGTAGTTCAAATTTGAATTATGCACATAAATGCATTGAAAACTCAGTTAATGCATAAAAATGTCCAAACGAACCCCAAAAAATCACAAAAATTCGCACAACACTCCTGTTGTACTATGTTGACACGAGAAATTTTTTGGAAGCAATACGAGGCAGCGGATATCGTTTCGTCCTCAAAGGTGGGACATTCCCTACCGAAACCATGATGCTTGTTGTGAGAAGCTCTCTGGTTTGTGAGAAGCATATACCCAAAACTGCCCCAAACTGGACAAAATTTTTACCAGGGCATGTTGATGCTTCTCCATAAAAGCATGCCAAGTTTCACAAATTTTAGACGAGCTTTGGATTTACTAGAATTTAAAGATGAGGCATCTCAATGTTTTGCCGGCAATCAATGGTGCCCTGGTATTTGAAATTCATTCCCATTTCTTGCATGGGACCTAAGCATGCACCCAAGGACACAGATTTGTTTTTTTCAACCAATTTATATGCATTGGAGCATGTGCATGTAGTTCAAATTTGAATTATGTACATAAATGCATTGAAAACTCAGTTAATGCATAAAAATGTCCAAACGAACCCCAAAAAATCACAAAAATTCACACAACCTCATGTTGTTCTATGTTGACACGAGAAAATTTTTAGAAGCAATAAGCGGAAGTGGATATCGTTTCATCCCCAAAGGTGGGACGTTCCCTACCGAAACCATGATGCTTGTTGTGAGAAGCTCTGGTTCGTGAGAAGTATATACCCAAACCTGCCCAAAACGGGACAAAATTTTACCACGGCATGTTGATGCTGCTCCATGATAGCATGCCAAGTTTCATGAATTTTAGCCGAGTTTTGGATTTACTATAATTTAAAAAACAGGCATCTCAATGTTTTGCCGGCAATCAACGGTGCCTTGGTGTTTGAAATTCATTCCCATTTCTTACATGGGACCTAAGCATGCACCCAAGGATACAAATTTCATTTTTCAACCAATTTGTATGCACTGGAGCAAGTGCATGTAGTTCAAATTTGAATTATGCACATAAATGCATTCAAAACTTAGTTAATGCATAAAAATGTCCAAACGAACCCTAAAAAATCACAAAAAATTGACACACCACTCCTATTGTTCTATGTTGACACGAGAAAAAATTTAGAAGCAATAAGAGGCAGTGGATATCGTTTCGTCCCCAAAGGTGGGACGTTCCCTACCGAAACCACGATGCTTGTTGTGAGAATCTCTGGTTTGTGAGAAACATATAACCAAACCTGCCCCAAACGGGACAAATATTTTACCATGGCATGTTGATGCCACTCCATGCTAGCATGCCAATTTTCATGACTTTCAGACGAGTTTTGGATTTACTAGAATTTAAAAACGAGGCATCTCCATGTTTTGCCAGCAATCAAAGGAGGCCTGGTGTTTGAAATTCATTCCCATTTCTTGCGTGGGGCCTAAGCATGCACCCAAGAACACATATTTGATTTTTCAACAAATTATATGCACTGGGGTATGTGCATATAGTTCAAATTGAATTATGCACATAAATGTATTGAAAACACAGTTAATGCATAAAAATGTCCAAACGAACCCCGAAAAATCACAAAAATTCACACAATAGTCATGTTGTTCTATGTTGACACGAGAAACTTTTGGGAAGCAATAAGAGGCAGTGGATATAGTTTTGTCCCCAATGGTGGGACGTTCCCTACCGAAACTATGATGCTTGTTGTGAGAATCTCTGGTTTGTGAGAAGCATATACCCAAACCTGCCACAAACGGCACAAAAATTTTACCACGGCATGTCGATGCCGCTCGATGATAGCATGCCAAGTTTCATGAATTTCATATAAGTTTTGGATTTACTAGAATTTAAAAACCAGGCATCTCAATGTTTTCACGGCAATCAACGGTGCCCTCGTGTTTGAAATTCATTCCCATTTCTTACATGGCACCTAAGCATGCACCCAAGGATACAGATATGATTTTTCAACGAATTTATATGCATTGGGGCATGTGCATGTAGTTCAAATTACAATTATGCACATAAATGCATTGAAACTCAGTTAATGCATAAAAATGTCCAAACGAACACCAAAAATCTAAAAATTGACACAACACTCCTGTTGTTCTATGTTGACACGAGAAAAGAATTGGAAGCAATAAGAGGCAGTGGATATTGTTTCGTCCCCAAAGGTGGGACGTTCCCTACCGAAAGCATGATGCTTGTTGTGAGAAGCTCTGGTTTGTGAGAAGCATATACCCAAACCTGCCCCAAATTTGACAAAAAGTTTACCACGGTATGTTGATGCCGCTCCATGATAGCATGCCAAGTTTCATGAATTTCAGACGAGTTTTGGATTTACTAGAATTTAGAAACGAGGCATCTCAATATTTTGCCGGTAATCAACGGTGCCCTGGTGTTTGAAATTCATTCCCATTTCTTGCATGGGACCTCAGCATGCACCCAAGGAAACGGATTTGATTTTCAACCAATTTATATGCACTGGAGCATGTGCATGCAGTTCAACTTTTGAATTATGCACATAAATGCATTGAAAACTCAGTTAATCCATAAAAATATCCAAACAAACCCCGAAAAATCACAAAAATTCACACAACACTCATCTTGTTTTATGTTGACACGAGAAAATTTTTGCAACCAATAAGAGGCAGTGGATGTCGTTTCGTCCCCAAAAGTGGGACGTTCCCTACCGCAACCATGATGCTTGTTGTGAGAAGCTCTGGTTTATGAGAAGCATATACCCAAACCTGCCCCAAATGGGACAAAAAGTTTACCACGGTGTGTTGATGCCGCTCCATGGTAGCATGCCAAGATTCACGAATTTCAGACGAGTTTTGGATTTACTAGAATTTAAAAACCATGCATCTCAATGTTTTGCCGACAATGAATGGTGCCCTGGTGTTTGAAAATCATTCCCATTTCTTGCATGGG
>NW_024112896.1:0-50617 GCF_003073215.2 Triticum urartu | reverse complement strand
CCCTGCTGATATGATAAACAGTTCAAACTTACATCTAATCATGCCATATATTACATCAAAAGCTGGTGAGGATACATCTGTTTCCATAACTCGGAGAGGGTTCGCATGATTTACTATCAAACAAAAGTAGCAAGATCCGGCCACACAAGACAGTGCACTAGCCGTAAGATGGTTTGATAACACGCATCGTTCTGGTAATTAAACACAGGGCAATGCAAACTACCCTGAAGGATTAGCGCGGCCAACTATTTCTTGTCATCGATCTCTCGGGCAATGACCACAGCACGGACAGCGGCATGGGAATAGATTTCTGTGTCGATGTCCGTAGGACTGACCGCGTCAATGTAATCTCTCGAATTTCCTTCAAAAGGAAGGGCCAATGTGTTCAGAAACTTGTCCGAAAAGGAGCGGCGAATGATGTTATTTGACTTTCAGGGCCAAAATGTCCTCCTTAAAGCCCAATTTGAAGGCACCTCAGGCCTCCTGGCGCAAGCAGGGAGTATTTTCTGGATTCGCATGCTCGCCGCGAGCATTTTGAGTACTTGTGGGTCCAAAACGGACTCTGAATGACAAAGTTATGACCGTTTTAGTGAACATCGGTCCACTATATGGGAGTCCTTGAAAGAATTTCACTTTCCCGTAACGCTTTTCGCCGAACCGCCCCGAAATTTGGGTCCTCGATGCTGGAGATATTGTTTCAACATTTATATTGACCATTGCCCGGAATGCCCTTTGGTTCTTGGCTCTCACATACGTAAGTATCAGCATGCCACACGGCAAAAACAAGGAGTATAAGGCTTGTAGCCGCTGGATTTTCTTGAATTTATGCAGAAATAGGAATTCTCGGATCATAAATCATGTGCACAAAGCTCCGTTTGTCCTTGCCAGGGGGACTAATGTCTACGTTTGTTCTTCCCAGGGGGACTAATGTCTACAATCAACGTAATCTCTCGAATTTCCTTCAAAATGAAGGGCCAATGGGCTTAGAAACTTGTTCAAAAAGGAGTGACGAATGATGTTTTTTAACTTTCAAGGCCAAAAAGTCCTCCTTAAGGCCGAATTTGAAGATACCCCGGGCCTGCTAGTGGAAGAAGGGATTATTTTGTGGATTCGCACGCTCGCCGCGAGAATTTTGAGTACTTGTGGGTCCAAAACGGACTCTGAATGACAAAGTTATGACGTTTGTTGTTGCCAGGGGCACTAATGTCTACAATCAATGTAATCTCTAGAATTTCCTTCAAAAGGAGGGGCCAAAGGGTTCTGATAGAGGCGGAGGTGTTCCGATGTTTCGATGAGATAGATATCGTTTTCTATGGGAGTCGACTTTGACGATCCGACTACGAACGTACGAAGACGTCGTGCCTTAGCAATCGCTAAACCATCTTCCGAGGGTTATGGACCACGCCGGAGCACGATCAACCTGACCACGAGGGTCTATTTCCTGCGAGCAAACGAAGAACAAGCAAGAAACTGAGATTGCAATCTGGATATTGCGAATAAAAGAGGAAAGCTTTATTAATGAAGGTGGGGTTCTGTGACGTCTTGGTCTGGTCGTTGGACACAAACGAAGTGCGCGAAGTTGCAGCTATGGTGAATTTTTAATCTAAACAAAACCCAAAATCGAAACGATGCCCTAAGGGCTGTATATATGGAGGAAGAGGGGGGAATTTCGTGGCCCTTGGAGGAGGGTTCTGAAACCAACCCTAACTCTTGTTTCCCCACACATACGGACTCTAGAAACAACCTATACTTAAGTATTTCGAAAATACATGGGCCTGGTCCAATAATAAGGTGACGCAGCACCTAGAATAGCTTCTGGACGAAATTTATTAAGTGGCATCTTGTATATTTCCTCCAAGGCTTCATGCACTCCTTATGGTGGCTTCAAAGTCCTGAAATCATCACTTGTAACTCCGTTCTTGATCCCCTTGCGCATGCCATCATCTCCATGATTGAACTTCCTCCAAGGTTCATCTTTCTTGTCCAAAATAGGCCCTTCATTTGTAAGCAAAACAAATGTATTCAGTTTAGGCAGCATCATATTCTCATGAACATTAAAATCGTTACCAAGAAATGAAAGTACCTGATAATTCAATTGGCGTGCGCAAGCTCTAGTAATTGGTCCAGTATGTATAGCAGCAGGGGATGTGGGTGTAACAATGGTATTGATGTCCTCATCATCCTCCCCTTCTTGAAATGAAGTCGTCCTCGATGAAAGCTCACCTTCCTCACCCAAATAAGGTTTCAAATCTGCAATGTTAAAAGTGGGACTAACCCCAAAATCTGCAGGCAGCTCAAGTTTATATGAATTATCATTTATTTTCTCTAACACCTTAAAAGGACCAGCAGCACGTGGCATTAGCTTTGATTTGTGCAAATTAGGAAATCTATCCTTACGCAAATGTAACCAAACAAGATCTCTAGGTGAAAACACAACATGTTTTCTACCCTTATCTCCAGCAAGTTTATATTTAGCATTCATACGCTCAATGTTTTCCTTAGTTAACTCATGCATTTTTAAAATCAATTCAGCATGTTCTTTAGCATCAAAATTAACCTTCTCCGAAGATGGAAGAGGCAACAAATCAATATGATGAGGACATCAATACCATTGTTACACCCACAGCCCCTACTATTACATATACTGGACCAATTACTAGAGCTCGCGCACGCCAATTAAATTACCAGGTACTTTCGTTTCTTGGTAATGATTCTAATGTTCATGAGATTATGATGCTGCCTAAATTGGATACATTTGTTTTGCTTACAAATGAAGGGCCTAGCTTGGAGAAGGATGAACATTGGAGCAAGAACACGCATGGAGTTGATGGCATGCGCAAGGGGATCAAGAACGGAGTTACAAGTGATGATTTCAGGACTTTGAAGCCGCCATAAGGAGTGCATGAAGCCTTGGACGAAATATACAAGATGCCACTTCATAATATTCGTCCATAGGCTATTCTAGGTGCTGTGTCAACTTTTTAATGGGCCAGGCCCATGTAATTTCGAAATACTTAAGTATAGGCTATTTTTAGAGTCCGTATGTGTGGGGAAACAAGAGTTAGGGTTGGTTTCGGACCCCACCCTCAAGGGCCACGAAATTCCCCCCTCTTCCTCCATATATACAGCCCTTAGGGCGTCGTTTAGACTTTGGGTTTTGTTTAGATTAAAAGTTCGCCATAGCTGCAACTTCGCGTACTTCGTTTGTGTCCAACGACCAGACCAAGACGTCACAGAACCCCACCTTGATCAATAAAGCTTTCATCTTATATTCGCAATATCCAGATTGCAATCTCAATTTCTTGCTTGTTCTTCGTTTGCTCGCAGGAAACAGACCCTCGTGGTCAGGTTGATTGTGCTCCGGCGTGGTCAATAACCCTTGGAAGTTGGTTTAGCGATTGCTAAGGCGCAACGTCTCGCATGTTCGTAGTCGGATCGTCAAGGTCAACTCCCCCAGAAAACGATAGCCACCATCTCATCGAAACATCGGGACACCTTAGCCTAGTGGTATCAGATTTCCAGGTTGCTCGGTGAGATTTTACAGTTTTTCGTAGATTAGATCGAGTCTGTTCTTCATACCTACAGTCCACGAAAAAGCCACACAAAAAAAATTAGGGTTAGTTCATCATATCCCAAGCAATCTGAGCCTTTGCATAATCTTTTTAGGGTTTTTGCTTTGTTGAATTTGCGGTTGCATCGTCGTGTCAAGTTGCTGGTCTTAGAGTCTAGTCTTTTAGAGTTTCGAGTTCTGGTCATAAGTTGTCACGCCGCCGCCGCACCATCATCATCGCCCATCTACCACTTTTGCTTATCTGCCACCGCTCTGAATCCATATCCATATACCACTACCAATCCGTATCCATATACCACCACCAATCTCTATCCATATACCACCACCGCTACCATATACCACCACCGCTGCCATATACCACAACCATATATCCACCACCAATCCGAGTTCTTCTCATATTAGGTTTGTTCTTGAGATCAACCTAAATTCCGATTCGTGTTTCCTTGCTTGCGTAGGTCTCGGAAAAAAAAAGAGGAGCGCAAAAAAAAGGAGCACAAAAAAAAGAGAGAGAAAAAAAAGAGAGAGTTCCAGAGTGTGCTTTTCCCTTATTTACGTGCAGCGCCATGATTTTGTTAGTGTTCTAGGCTCGCGTCTCTAGCACGGTCTAGCCTAGGACCAGCACAGTACCGTCGTTGAGCATTTATTCAACTTTGCATCTCTGAATTGATTATTGCTGACCCTTTTTGCTACCATACTATAAGCCTTCCCAGCTCCACATACATCTACGTCGTGCGTTTGACTCTCCTTGGCAATCGCTCTATCCAAGCTTTTGAGAGTTTTTGACTACAACGGTTGCCGATCACCGCCTGCTGCTGGGTAAGAACTGGTAAGAATTTGAGATTTGCTTGACGGATTTGTGACACCCGCCACCACCACCACTTGTTAGTAGTCTGTAGGATCATATTCTTGTGTGTTTCTATTGCTGCTAACCATGCCAGGATCACAAGTCGACGAGACTGACTGGGAGAACTTGACGAACAAGGAGCTTCATGATACGTTTCAGCAAATGATGAATGGACAGGTGCAAGATGTGATAAACAGATTTGAAGAGGCCATGGAGAAGATAGATGGCATGGAGAAGACTTTTGAAACAAAGCTCGATAACAAGTTTGCTGAATTGCTGTCGCGTTTTCCACCACCACCACCGGCTGCTCCTGCCGCACCTCTACAACAACAGCAACAACACCGACTACCTCCACGTCGGGAAACAGCCCTCCGCCGAGTGAGCCATGTCCCTCTTCAGTCGGGCCAAACTGCTGGTGCTGCTGTTGATACTTCTGTGGCTCCTACTGCTGATGTGGAGGAGGATGCTTATGTGGGAGATTATGAGGATGAGGTTGATCAAAATCAGAACTACGTGCCACCAACAGCACAGCAACCACCAGGTCGTCCACATGCAAATAATGGCAATGGTAGGGCTCACCCTCAGGTACGAGATCATGACCATCTCCCTAAACTAAAATTGAATATTCCACCATTTGAGGGTAGATATGTTCCTGATATATATCTTACTTGGGAGTTAGAAGCTGAACAACGATTTACATGTTTAGAATATCCCGAGGAGAGACATGTTCCTGCTGCTGTTTGTGCTTTCACTAGTTTTGCATGTGTTTGGTGGTCTGAGCATTGTAGATTATATCCTATTCCGGCTACTTGGGCTGCTTTGAAAACTGCTATGCGTACTCGTTGGGTTCCACCATATTATCAACGTGAATTACTTCAAAAATTGCAGCGCTTAAGACAGGGGAAAAATTCTGTAGAAGAATATTATCAGGAATTACAAACTGGCATGATTAGATGTGGTATTGTTGAGGAGAATGAAGCTATGCTTGCACGTTTTATGGGTGGATTAAATAGAGAGATTCAGACGATTCTAGAGTATAAGGAGTATACTAATATCACTCGTTTATTCCATCTTGCTTGTAAAGCTGAACGTGAAGTGCAGGATCGACAGGCATTGGCGCGGACTAACTTTTCTGCAGGTCGACCTTCATCATGGACACCACGTGCATCATCTACTTCCACACGTTCTGCTACACTGGCGCCTCCGTCGGCTGCCACCTCCAACCGTGATACAATAAAGCAGGCACAATCACCACTATCTGCCAAGAGCTCACCTTCTGGGCCTGCAAAGAGCTCTTCTTCATCCATGGCATCAACAGGGCAAACACATGATATTATTTGTCGACGTTGCAAGGGTGGAGGTCATTATGCGAGAGAATGCCCATCTAAGCGTGTGATGATTGTTACTGAGGATGGTGGGTATGAGTCCGCTAGTGACTATGATGAGGAGACTTTGGCTCTTATTACACGTGACGAACACGATGGAGACGATTCTGATCATGAGACGCAATACATGGCTCCTGAAGATGCTGACAGGTATGAATGTTTAGTTGCTCAACGTGTTTTGAGTGTGCAGGTTACACAAGCTGAGCAAAATCAGAGGCATAATTTGTTCCATACAAAGGGAGTTGTGAAGGAACGTTCTGTTCGCGTGATCATAGATGGAGGGAGCTGCAATAACTTGGCTAGCATGGAGATGGTGGAGAAGCTATCTCTCACCACAAGACCACATCCACATCCTTACTACATCCAATGGTTCAACAACAGCGGCAAGGTTAAGGTAACACGTACTGTTCGTGTGCATTTTAGTATCTCTACATATGCTGATTATGTTGATTGTGATGTGGTACCTATGCAAGCATGTTCCTTATTACTTGGTAGACCATGGCAATTTGATAAAAATTCTGTACACCATGGTAGAAACAATCAGTATACTCTTGTTCATAACGATAAAAATATTACTTTGCTTCCTATGACTCCTGATTCCATTTTGAAAGATGATATTAATAGAGCTAATAAAGCAAAACAGGAGACAAATAAGAGTGAAAATCATATTGTGGCAAAAGAATTTGAGCACCAAATGAAGCCTAATAATAAACCATCTACTGTTGTTTCTGAAATTAAATTGAAAAGTGCATGTTTACTTGCCACCAAATCTGATATTGATGAGCTAGATTTTAGCAAATCTGTTTGCTATGCTTTTGTGTGCAAAGAGGCATTATTTTCATTCGAGGACGTGCCTTCCTCTTTGCCCCCTGTTGTCACTAACATTTTGCAGGAGTTCGCTGACGTCTTTCCACAAGACGTGACACCGGGATTACCACCTATTCGAGGGATTGAGCATCAAATTGACTTAATTCCCGATGCTTCGCTACCCAACCGTGCACCATACCGTACCAATCCAGAGGAGATGAAGGAGATTATGCGTCAAGTACAAGAACTGCTCGACAAAGGTTATATACGCGAATCCCTTAGTCCTTGTGCTGTTCCTATCATTTTAGTGCCGAAAAAGGATGGTACGTCGCGTATGTGCGTTGATTGTAGAGGCATTAATAATATTACTATTCGTTATCGTCATCCTATTCCTAGGCTAGATGATATGCTTGATGAATTGAGTGGCTCAACAATATTCTCCAAAGTTGATTTGCGTAGTGGATACCATCAAATTCGTATGAAATTGGGTGATGAATGGAAAACAGCATTTAAAACTAAGTTTGGATTATATGAGTGGTTAGTCATGCCTTTTGGGTTAACTAATGCACCTAGTACTTTCATGAGGTTAATGAATGAAGTTTTACGTGCTTTCATTGGACGATTTGTGGTAGTTTACTTTGATGACATATTGATCTATAGCAAATCTTTGGAGGAACATTTGGAACATTTACGTGCTGTTTTTATTGCTCTACGTGATGCACGTTTGTTTGGAAACCTTGGAAAGTGCACCTTTTGCACCGACCGAGTATCTTTTCTTGGCTATGTTGTTACTCCACAGGGAATTGAAGTTGATAAAGCCAAGATTGAAGCTATTGAGAGTTGGCCGCAGCCCAAAACGGTCACACAAGTGAGGAGTTTCCTTGGCCTCGCTGGTTTCTATAGGCGTTTTGTGAGAGATTTCAGCACCATTGCTGCACCTCTCAACGAGCTTACAAAGAAGGATGTACCTTTTGTTTGGGGTACCGCACAGGAAGAAGCCTTCACGGTATTGAAAGATAAGTTGACACATGCTCCTTTACTCCAACTTCCTAATTTCAATAAGACTTTTAAGCTTGAATGTGATGCTAGTGGAATTGGATTAGGAGGTGTGTTATTACAAGATGGAAAACCTGTTGCATACTTTTCTGAAAAATTGAGTGGGCCTAGTCTGAACTATTCTACTTATGATAAAGAATTATATGCTCTTGTTCGGACCTTAGAAACATGGCAACATTATTTATGGCCCAAGGAATTTCTTATACATTCTGATCATGAATCTTTGAAACACATTAAAAGTCAAGCAAAACTGAACCGTAGACATGCTAAATGGGTTGAATTCATTGAGACTTTCCCTTATGTCATTAAACACAAGAAGGGTAAATAAAATGTTATTGCTGATGCATTGTCTCGTCATTATACTATGCTTTCACAACTTGACTTTAAAATATTTGGTTTGGAGACCATCAAAGATCAATATGTTCATGATGCTGAATTTAAAGATGTATTGCAGAATTGTAAGGAAGGGAGAACTTGGAACAAGTTCGTTCTTAACGATGGATTTGTGTTTCGTGCTAACAAGCTATGCATTCCAGCTAGCTCCGTTCGTATTTTGTTGTTGCAGGAGGCGCATGGAGGAGGATTAATGGGACACTTTGGCGTCAAGAAGACGGAGGATATACTTGCTACACATTTCTTTTGGCCAAAGATGAGACGGGATGTTGAGCGTTTTGTTGCTCGCTGCACTACATGTCAAAGAGCTAAGTCACTACTCAATCCTCATGGTTTATATATGCCTTTGCCAGTACCTAGTGTTCCTTGGGAGGATATATCTATGGACTTTGTTTTAGGTTTACCTCGAACAAAGAAGGGGAGGGATAGCATATTTGTTGTCGTGGATAGGTTCTCGAAAATGGCACACTTTATACCATGTCATAAAAGCGATGATGCTGTTAATGTTGCTGATTTGTTCTTTCGTGAAATTATTCGCTTACATGGTGTGCCAAATACTATTGTTTCAGATCGTGATACTAAATTTCTTAGCCACTTTTGGAGATGTTTATGGGCTAAGTTGGGGACTAAGATGCTTTTTAGTACTACTTGTCACCCCCAAACTGATGGACAAACTGAAGTAGTCAATAGAACATTGTCTACTATGCTTAGGGCTGTTTTGAAGAATAACAAGAAAATGTGGGAAGAATGCTTGCCTCATATTGAATTTTCTTATAATCGCTCATTGCATTCTACTACTAAGATGTGCCCTTTTGAAATTGTGTATGGTTTCCTACCTCGTGCACCTATTGATTTGTTGCCTCTTCCATCTTCAGAGAAGGTTAATTTTGATGCTAAAGAACGTTCTGAATTGATTTTAAAAATGCATGAGTTAACTAAGGAAAACATTGAGCGTATGAATGCTAAATATAAACTTGCTGGAGATAAGGGTAGAAAACATGTTGTGTTTGCGCCTGGAGATCTTGTTTGGTTACATTTGCGTAAAGATAGATTTCCTAATCTGCGCAAATCAAAGCTAATGCCACATGCTGATGGTCCTTTTAAGGTGTTAGAGAAAATAAATGATAATGCATATAAACTTGAGCTACCTATAGATTTTGGGGTTAGTCCCACTTTTAACATTGCAGATTTGAAGCCTTTTTTGGGTGAGGAAGATGCGCTTCCGTCGAGGACGACTTCATTTCAAGAAGGGGAGGATGATGAGGACATCAATACCATTGTTACACCCACAGCCCCTACTGTTACATATACTGGACCAATTACTAGAGCTCGCGCACGCCAATTAAATTACCAGGTACTTTCGTTTCTTGGTAATGATTCTAATGTTCATGAGATTATGATGCTGCCTAAATTGGATACATTTGTTTTGCTTACAAATGAAGGGCCTAGCTTGGAGAAGGATGAACATTGGAGCAAGAACACGCATGGAGTTGATGGCATGCGCAAGGGGATCAAGAACGGAGTTACAAGTGATGATTTCAGGACTTTGAAGCCGCCATAAGGAGTGCATGAAGCCTTGGACGAAATATACAAGATGCCACTTCATAATATTCGTCCATAGGCTATTCTAGGTGCTGCGTCACCTTATTAATGGGCCAGGCCCATGTAATTTCGAAATACTTAAGTATAGGCTATTTTTAGAGTCCGTATGTGTGGGGAAACAAGAGTTAGGGTTGGTTTCGGACCCCACCCTCAAGGGCCACGAAATTCCCCCCTCTTCCTCCATATATACAGCCCTTAGGGCGTCGTTTAGACTTTGGGTTTTGTTTAGATTAAAAGTTCGCCATAGCTGCAACTTCGCGTACTTCGTTTGTGTCCAACGACCAGACCAAGACGTCACAGAACCCCACCTTGATCAATAAAGCTTTCATCTTATATAAGCAATATCCAGATTGCAATCTCAGTTTCTTGCTTGTTCTTCGTTTGCTCGCAGGAAACAGACCCTCGTGGTCAGGTTGATCGTGCTCCGGCGTGGTCAATAACCCTCGGAAGTTGGTTTAGCGATTGTTAAGGCGCGACGTCTCGCACGTTCGTAGTCGGATCGTCAAGGTCAACTCCCCTAGAAAACGATAGCCACCATCTCATCGAAACATCGGGACACCTTAGCCTCTATCTATCAATAGGTGCATGAGGTAGGAACCATACACAATTTCAAAAGGGCACATCTTAGTTGTAGAATGCAATGAACGATTATAAGCAAATTCAATATGAGGGAAGCATTCTTCCCACATTTTCTTGTTATTCTTCAAAACAGCCCTAAGCATAGTAGACAATGTTCTATTGACTACTTCAGTTTGTCCATCAGTTTGGGGGTGACAAGTAGTACTAAAAAGCAGTTTAGTCCCCAACTTAGCCCATAAACATCTCCAAAAGTGGCTAAGAAATTTAGTATCACGATCTGAAACAATAGTATTTGGCACACCATGCAAGCGAATAATTTCACGAAAGAACAAATCAGCAACATTAACAGCATCATCGCTTTTATGACATGGTATAAAGTGTGCCATTTTCGAGAACCTATCCACGACAACAAATATGCTATCCCTCCCCTTCTTTGTTCGAGTAAACCTAAAACAAAGTCCATAGATATATCCTCCCAAGGAACACTAGGTACAGGCAAAGGCATATATAAACCATGAGGATTGAGACATGTAGTGCAGCGAGCAACAAAAAGCTCAACATCCCGTCTCATCTTTGGCCAAAAGAAATGTGTAGCAAGTATATCCTCCGTTTTCTTGACGCCAAAGTGTCCCATTAATCCTCCTCCATGCGCCTCCTGCAACAACAAAATACGGACGGAGCTAGCTGGAATGCATAGCTTGTTAGCACGAAACACAAATCCATCATAAAGAATGAACTTGTTCCAAGTTCTCCCTTCCTTACAATTCCGCATTACATCTTTAAATTCAGCATCATACACATATTGATCTTTGATGGTCTCCAAACCAAATATTTTAAAGTCAAGTTGTGAAAGCATAGTATAACGATGAGACAATGCATCAGCAATAACATTTTCTTTACCCTTCTTGTGTTTAATGACATAAGGGAAAGTCTCAGTGAATTCAACCCATTTAGCATGTCTACGGTTCAGATTTGCTTGACTTTTAATGTGTTTCAAAGATTCATGATCAGAATGTATAACAAATTCCTTGGGCCATAAATAATGTTGCCATGTTTCTAAGGTCCGCACAAGAGCATATAATTCTTTATCATAAGTAGAATAGTTCAGACTAGGCCCACTTAGTTTTTCAGAAAAGTATGCAACAGGTTTGCCATCTTGTAATAACACACCTCCTAATCCAATTCCACTAGCATCACATTCAAGCTCAAAAGTCTTATTATAATCAGGAAGTTGGAGTAAAGGAACATGTGTCAACTTATCTTTCAATACCGTGAAGGCTACTTCCTGTGCGGTACCCCAAACAAAAGGCACATCCGTCTTTCTAAGCTCGTTGAGAGGTGCAGTAATGGTGCTGAAATCTCTCACAGAACACCTATAGAAATTAGCGAGGACAAGGAAACTCCTTACTTGTGTGACCGTTTTGGGCTGCGGCCAACTCTCAATAGCTTCAATCTTGGCTTTATCGACTTCAATTCCCTATGGAGTAACAACATAGCCAAGAAAATATACTTGGTCGGTGCAAAAGGTGCACTTTCCAAGGTTACCAAACAAACGTGCATCACGTAGAGCAATAAAAACAGCACGCAAATGTTCCAAATGTTCCTCCAAAGATTTGCTATAAATCAATATGTCATCAAAGTAAACTACCACAAATCGTCCAATGAAAGCACGTAAAACTTCGTTCATTAATCTCATGAAAGTACTAGGTGCATTAGTTAACCCAAAAGGCATGACTAACCACTCATATAATCCAAACATAGTTTTAAATGTTGTTTTCCATTCATCTCCCAATTTCATACGAATTGGATGGTATCCACTACGCAAATCAACTTTGGAGAATATTGTAGAGCCAGTCAATTCATCAAGCATATCATCAAGCCTAGGAATAGGATGACGATAACGAATAGTAATATTATTGATGGCTCTACAATCAACGCACATACGCGACGTACCATCCTTTTTCAACACTAAAATGATAGGAACAGCACAAGGACTAAGGGATTCGCGTATATAACCTTTGTCGAGCAGTTCTTGTACTTGACGCATAATCTCCTTCGTCTCCTCTGGATTGGTACGGTATGGTGCATGGTTGGGTAATGATGCACCGAAAATTAAGTCAATTTGATGCTCAATCCCTCAAATAGGTGGTAATCCCGGTAGCACGTCTTGTGGAAAGACGTCAGCAAACTCCTGCAAAATGTTAGTGACAGCAGGGGGCAAAGAGGGAGGTACGTCCTCGAATGAAAACAATGCCTCTTTGCACACAAAACCATAGCAAACAGATTTGCTGAAATCTAGCTCATCAATATTAAATTTTGTGGCAAGTAAACATGCACTTTTCAATTTAATTTCAGAAGCAACACTATATGGTTGATTATTAGGTTTCATTTGTTGCTCAATCTCTTTTGCCACAATTTGATTTTCACTCTTATTTTTCTCCTGTTTTGCTTTATTAGCTCTATTAGTATCATCTTTCAAACTGGATTCAGAAGTCACAGGAAGCAAAGTAATATGGCTATCCTTATGAACAAGAGTATACTGATTATTTCTACCATGGTGTACATAATTTTTATCAAATTGCCATGGTCTACCAAGTAATAAGGAACATGCTTGCAAGGGTACCACATCACAATCAACATAATCAACATATGTAGAGATACTAAAATGCACACGAACAGTATGTGTTACCTTAATCTTCCCGTTGTTGTTGAACCATTGGATGTAGTAAGGATGTGGATGTGGTCTTGTGGTGAGAGATAGCTTCTCCACCATCTCCATGCTAGCCAAATTGTTGCAGCTCCCTCCACCTATGATGACGCGAACAGAACGTTCCTTCACAACTCCCTTTGTATGGAACAAATTATGCCTCTGATTTGGTTCAGCTTGTGTAACCTGCACACTCAAAACACGTTGAGCAACTAAACATTCATACCAGTCAGCATCTTCAGTAGCCATGTGTTGTGTCTCATGATCAGAATCATCTCCACCGTGTTCTTCATGTGTAATAAGAGCCAAAGTATCCTCATCATAGTCACTAGCGGACTCATACCCACCATCCTCAGTAGCAATCATCATACGCTAAGATTTGCATTCTCTCGCAAAATGTCCTCTTCCCTTACAACGACGACAAAAAATATCACTTGTGTGCCCTATTGATGCGATGGAAGAAGAAGAGCTCTGCGCAGGCCCAGCGGGTGTGCTCTTGGTAGATAGTGATGGTTGTGCTTGCTTTCTTGTAGCACGGCTGGAGGTGGCACTTGATGGAGGTGCTGGTCCAGTGGAAGTAGAGGATGCACGTGGTGTCCATGATGAAGATCGACCTACAGAAAAGTTAGTTCATGGCAATGCCTGTCGATCCTGCACTTCACGTTCAGCTTTACAAGCAAGATGGAATAAACAAGTGATATTAGTATACTACTTATACTCTAGAATGGTCTGAATCTCTCTATTTAATCCACCCATAAAATGTGCAAGCATAGCTTCATTCTCCTCAGCAATACCACATCTAATCATGCTAGTTTCTAATTCCTGATAATATTCTTCTACAGAATTTTTTCCTTGTCTTGAGCGCTGCAATTTTGGAAGTAATTCACGTTGATAATAAGGTGGAACCCAACAAGTATGCATAGCAGCTTTCAAAGTAGCCCAAGTAGTTGGAATGGGATATAATCTACAATGTTCAGACCACCAAACACATGCAAAACTAGTGAAAGCACAAACAGCAGCAGGAACACGTATCTCCTCAGGATATTGTAAACATGTAAAACGTTGTTCAGTTTCTAACTCCCAGGTAAGATATATATCAGGAACATATCTACCCTCAAAATGGTGGAATATTCAATTTCAGTTTAGGAAGATGGTCATGATCTCGTACCTCAGGTGGTGGTGCAGCCCTACCGTTGTGATGATATGCATGAGGACGACCTGGTGGTGGTGCTGGTGGTTGCACGTAGTTCTGATTTTGATCAACCTCGTAATGGTCCTCCACCTCTGCAGTAGCAGCAGGAGCTACAGAAGCACCAACAGTAGGTACAACAGCACTAGAAGTTACACCAGGCTCAGTGGGAACACGTTGTGCTCGTCCCACTTGATTTGGAAGACAATGTTGTTGTTGTTGTAGAGTTGCGACAGGTGCAGCGGGCGGTGGAAGATGCGCGAGCAATTCATTAAACTTGTTATCGAGCTTTGTTTCGAACGCCTTCTCAATGCCATCTATCTTCTCCATGGCCTCTTCAAATCTATTTAGCACATCTTCCACATGTCCACTCATCATTTGCTGAAACTTATCATGCAACTCCTTATTCGTCATGTTCTCCCAGTCAGTCTCATCGACTTGTGATCCTGCCATGGTTAGCAGCCATAGAAACACAAAGGAATATGATCCTAGAGACTACTAGAGAATAGTGGAGGCGGGTGTCACAAATCCGTCAAGCGAATCTCAAATTCTTACCAGTTCTTACCCAGCAACAGGCAGTTATTGGCAACCGTCATAGTCAAAACTCTCAAATCTTGGATAGAGCGATTACCAGGGAAAATCAAACGCACGACGTAGATGTATGTGGAGCTGGGAAGGCTTATAATATGGTAGCAAAAAGGGTCAGCAATAATCAATTCAGAGATGCAAAGTTGAATAAACGCTCAACGACGGTACTATGCTGGTCCTAGGCTAGACCATGCTAGAGACGCGAGCCTAGAACACTAACAAAATCACGGTGCTGCACGTAAACAAGGGAAAAGCACACTCTGGAACTTTTTTTCGCTCTGTTTTTTTTGGCGCTCCTCTTTTTTTGCGCTTTTTTTTGCGAAAAATCACTATAATGGCGAGTGTCTCAAAACTCTTCCCTCGTCAAACTGACAGGCTGGGCACAAAAAAAATTGACTTTTTTTGGAAATCAGAGCAGCGGCGACGAAAAAGTGCGACAAAAAATAACTATGATGGCACGTGGCTCAAAAGACTCAGAAAAGCCTAAAAATTGGATCGGGAAAAAATTTGCCTGTGAAAATTTTGGCCTAAAAACTGCCCAGGGGTCTCGAGACTCTTTTTTTTCGAAACCTACTCAGGCAAGGAAACACGAATAGGAAATTAGACGGATCTCGAAAACAAACCTAATATGAAAGGAACTCAGATTGGTTGTGGATATATGGTGGTAGGATATGGCAGCGGTGGTGGTATATGGATATGGATTGGTGGTGGTATATGGATACGGATTGGTGGTGGTATATGGATACGGATTGGTGATGGTACATGGAGACGGGTTGATGGCGGATAAGCGGTGGTGGTAGATGGCAGGGGCGATGATGATGGTGCGGCGGTGGCATGACAAGTTATGACCAGAACTCGAAACTCTAAAAGACTAGACTATAAGACCAGCAACTAGACACGATGATGCAACCGCAAATTAAACAAAGCAAAATACTGAAAAGACTATGCAAAGACTCAGATTGGTTCGGATATGATGAACTAACCCTATTTTTTTGGCTTTTTTCGTGGACTGTAGGTATGAAGAACAGACTCGATCTAAACTACAAAAAAAATGTAAAATCACACCGAGCAACCTGTAAATCTTATACCACTTGATAGAGGCGGAGGTGTCCCGATGTTTCGATGAGATAGATATCGTTTTCTGTGGGAGTCGACTTTGACGATCTGACTACGAACGTGTGAAGACGTCGCGCCTTAGCAATCGCTAAACCAACTTCTGAGGGTTATTGACCATGCCAGAGCACGATCAACCTGACCCCGAGGGTCTATTTCTTGCAATCTGAATATTGCAATGTGGATATTGCGAATAAAAGAGGAAAGCTTTATTAATGAAGGTGGGGTTCTGTGACGTATTGGTCTGGTCGTTCGACACAAACGAAGTACGCGAAGTTGCATATATGTCGAACTTTTAATCTAAACAAAACCCAAAATCTAAACGATGCCCTAAGGGCTGTATATATGGAGGAAGAGGGGGGAATTTCGTGGCCCTTGGAGGAGTGGTCCGAAACTAACCCTAACTCTTGTTTCCCCACACATACGGACTCTAAAAATAGCCTATACTTAAGTATTTCGAAAATACATGGGCCTGGCCCAATAATAAGATGATGCAGCACCTAGAATAGCCTCTGGACGAAATTTATTAAGTGGCATCTTGTATATTTCGTCCAAGGCTTCATCCACTCCTTATGGTGGCTTCAAAGTACTGAAATCATCACTTGTAACTCCTTTCTATATCCCCTTGCGCATGCCATCATCTCCATGCTTGAACTTGCTCCAAGGTTCATCTTTCTTGTCCAAACTAGGCCCTTCATTTGTAAGCAAAACAAATGTATCCAATTTAGACACAATCATATTCTCATGAAAATTAGAATTGTTACCAAGAAATGAAACCACCTGATAATTCAATTGGGGTGTGCGAGCTCTAGTAATTGGTCCAGTATGTATAGCAGCAGGGGCTGTGGGTGTGACAATGGTATTGATGTCCTCATCAGGTTCAGAAAGCTGTCCAAAAAGGAGCGGCGAATGATGTTATTTGACTTTCAGGGCCAAAAAGTCCTCCTTAAGGCCGAATTTGAAGGCACCCAGGCTTGCTGGCGCTAGCGAGCGGTATTTTCTGGATTCACACACTCGCTGTGACCATTTTGAGTACTTGTGTGTCCAAAACGGACTCCGAATGACAAAGTTATAACCGTTTTAGTGAACACCGGTCCATTATATGGCATTCCTCAATGCTTTTCCCCGAACCGTGCCGGAATTTTGTGTCCTCAATGCTGGAGATGTTGTCTCCATGTATATATTTACCATTGCCAAGAATGCCCTTTGGTTTTTGGCTGAAACACACATAAGTTACACCATGCCACATGGCGAAAACAAGGGGTATAAGGCTTGTAGCCGCTGGATTTTCTAGAATTTACGAAGAAATATGAATTCCCAGATCATAAATCATGTGCACAAAGCTACGTTTGTCATTGCCATGGGGACTAATGTCTATAACCAACGTAATCTCTCGAATTTCTTTCAAAAGAAAGGGCCAATGGGTTCAGAAACTTGTCCGAAAAGGAGCAGTGAATGATGTTATTTGACTTTCAGGGCCAAAAAGTCATCCTTAAGACCAAATTTGTAGGCACCTCGGGCCTCTCAGCGCAAGCAGGGAGTACTTTCCGGATTCATACGCTCGTTGCGAGCATTTTGAGTACCAATGGGTCCAAAACAGACTCCGAATGACAAAGTTATGACCGTTTTAGTGAACACCGGTCCATTATATGGCAATCCTTGAAAGAATTTCACTTTCCTGTGACGCTTTTTGCCGAACCGCCCCAAAAGTTTGTGTCCTCAATGCTGGAGATATTGTTTCCACATATATATTGACCATTGCCAGGAATGCCTTTGGTTCTTGGCTGTCACACATGTAAGTTACAGCTTGCCACACGGTGAGAACGTGGAGTATAAGGCTTCTAGCCACTGGATTTTCCTGAATTTACGAAGAAATAGGAATTCCCGGATCATAAATCATGTGCACAAAGCTACATTTGTCCATTCCAGGGGGACTAATGTCTAAAATCAACATAATCTCTCAAATTTCCTTCAAAAGGAAGGGCCAATGGGTTCAGAAACTTGTCCGAAAAGGAGAGGCGAATGATGTTCTTTGACATTCGGGGCCAAAAAGTCCTCCTTAAGGCCGAATTTGAAGGCACCCGGGCATCCTAGCACAAGAAGGGAGTATTTTCTGGATTTTCACACTCGCCGCGAGCATTTTGAATACTTGTGGGTCCAAAACGGACTCCGAATGACAAAGTTATGACCATTTCAGTGAACACTGGTCCATTATACGGCAGTCCTTGAAAGAATTTCACTTTCCCACAACGCTTTTCACCGAACCACCCCGAAATTTTGTGTCCTCGATGCAGGAGATGTTTCCACGTATATATTGACCATTTCCAGGAATGCCCTTTGGTTCTTGGCTGTCACACACGTAAGTTACAGCATGCCACACGGCGAAAACAAGGAGTATAAGGCTTGTAGCCGCTGGATTTTCCTGAATTTATGAAGAAATAGGAATTCCCGGATCAAAAATCATGTGGACAAAGCTATATTTGTCCTTGCTAGGGGGACTAATGTCTACAAGCAACGTAATCTCTCGAATTTCCTTCAAAAGGAAGGGACAATGGGTTCAGAAACTTGTCCGGCAAGGAGCGGGAAATGATGTTATTTGACTTTCAGCGCCCAAAAGTCCTCCTTAAAGCCGAATTTGAAGGCACCCCGGGACTCCTGGTGCTAGAAGGGAGTATTTTCTGGATTTGCACGCTCTCCGCGTGCATTTTGAGTAATTGCCTGTCCAAAATGGACTCCGAATGACAAAGTTATGACCATTTTAGTGAATAGCGATCCATTATATCGCAGTCCTTGAAAGAATTTCACTTTCCTGTGATGCTTTTCGCCGAACCGCACCGAAATTTTGTGTCCCCTATGCTCGAGATATTGTTTCCATGTATATATTGACCGTTGCAAGGAATGCCCATTAGTTTTTGGTTGTCACACACGTAAGTTATAGCATGCCACACGGCGAAAACAAGGAGTATAAGGCTTGTAGCCGCTTGATTTTCCTGAATTTATGAAGAAATAGGAATTGCCGGATCATAAATCATGTGCACAAATCTATGTTTGTCCTGCCAGGGGGACTAATATCTACAATCAACATAATATCTCGAATTTCCTTTAAAAGGAAGGGCCAATGTATTCAGAAATTTGTCCGAAAAGGAGCCGCGAATGATGTTATTTGACTTTCAGGGCCAAAAAGTCCTCCTTAAAGCCGAATTTGAAGGCACCTCAGGCCTCCTGGCGCAACCAGGGAGTATTTTCTGGATTCGCACGCTCGCCGCGAGCATTTTGAGTACTTGTGGGTCCAAAACAGACTCTGAATGACAAAGTTATGACCGTTTTAGTGAACGTCGGTCCTTTATATGGGAGTCCTTGAAAGAATTTCACTTTCCCGTAACGCTTTTCGCCGAACCGCCCCGAAATTTGGGTCCTCGATGCTGGAGATATTGTTTCAACATTTATATTAACCATTGCCCGGAATTCCCTTTGGTTCTTGGCTCTCACATACGTAAGTATCAGCATGCCACACGGCAAAAACAAGGAGTATAAGGCTTGTAGCCGCTGGATTTTCTTGAATTTATGCAGAAATAGGAATTCTCGGATCATAAATCATGTGCACAAAGCTCCGTTTGTCCTTGCCAGGGGGACTAATTTGTACAATCAACATAATCTCTCGAATTTCCTTCAAAATGAAGGGCCAATACATTTAGAAACTTGTCCGAAAAGGAGCGGCGAATGATGTTATTTTCTTTCAGGGCCAAAAAGTCCTCCTTAAGGCCGAATTTGAAGGCACCCCAGCCCTCCTGGCGCTAGTAGGGAGTATTTTCTGGATTTGCATGCTCGCCGCGAGCATTCTGGGTACTTGTGGGTCCAAAACGGACCCCGAATGACAAAGTTATGGCCGTTTTAGTGAACACCGGTCCATTATATTGTAGTCCTTGAAAGAATTTCACTTTCCCATGACGCTTTTCGCCGAACCGCCCCGAAATTTGGGTCGTCGATGCTGTAGATATTGTTTCAATGTATATATTGACCGTTGCCAGGAATGCCCATTGGTTCTTGGCTCCCACACACGTAAGTTACAACATGCCACACGGCAAAAACAAGGAGTATAAGGCTTGTAGCCGCTGGATTTTTTTGAATTTACGAAGAACTAGGAATTCTTGGATCATAAATCATGTGCACAAAGCTACGTTTGTACTTGCTAGGCGGACTCATGTCTACAATCAACATAATCTATCGAATTTTCTTCAAAATGATGGGCCAATACGTTCAGAAACTTGTCCGAAAAGGAGCGGCGAATGATGTTATTTTCTTTCAAATCCAAAAAGTCCTCCTTAAGGCCGAATTTGAAGGCACCCCAGCCCTCCTGGCGCTAGTAGGGAGTATTTTCTGGATTTGCATGCTCGCCGCGAGCATTCTAGGTACTTTTGGGTCCAAAACGGACCCCGAATGACAAAGTTATGACCGTTTTAGTGAATAGCGCTCCATTAAATGGCAGTCCTTGAGAGAATTTCTCTTTCCCGTGACGCGTTTCGCCGAACCGCCCCGAAATTGTGTGTCCTCGATGATGGAGATATTGTATCCACGTATATATTGACCATTGCCAAGAATGCCCTTTGGTTCTTGGTGGTCACACACGTAAGTTACAACATGCCACACGGCGAAAACAAGGAGTATAAGGCTTGTAGCCACTGGATTTTCTTGAATTTACGAAGGAATAGGATATCTCGGATCATAAATCATGTGCGCAAAGCTACGTTTGTCATTGTCAAGGTCATTAATGTCTACAATCAAAGTAATCTCTAGAATTTCCTTCAAAAGGAAGGGCCAAAGGGTTCTGAAAATTGTCCGAAAAGCAGTAGCGAATGATGTTATTTGACTTTCAGGGCCAAAAAGTCCTCCTTAAGGACGAATTTGAAGGCACCCCAGGCCTCTGGGCGCAAGCGGGCAGTATTTCCTGGATTTGCATGCTCGCCGCAACCATTTTGTGTACTTGTGGGTCCAAAACGGACTCTGAATGACAAAGTTATGACCGTATTAGTGAACACCGGTCCATTATACGGCAGTCCTTGAAGGAATTTCACTTTCCCGCGACGCTTTTGCCCGAACCGCCCCAAAATTTTGTGTCCTTGATGCTGGAGATGTTCTTTACACTTATATATTGACTGTTGCCAGGAATGCCCTTTCGTTCTTGCCTGTCACACACGTAAGTTACAACATGCCACACGGTGAAAACAAGGGGTATAAGGCTTGTAGCCGCTGGATTTTCTTGAATTTACGAAGAAATAAGAATTCTCGGATCATAAATCATGTGCACAAAGCTACGTTTGTCATTGCCATGGGGACTAATGTCTATAATCAACGTAATCTCTCGAATTGCCTTCAAAAGGAAGGGCCAATGGGTTCGGAAACTTGTCCGAAAAGGAGCAGTGAATGATGTTATTTTACTTTCAGGGCCAAAAAGTCAGCCTTAAGGCCAAATTTGTTGGCACCCCTTGCCTCTTGGCAGAAGCAGGGAGTATTTTCCGGATTCGCATGCTCGCTGCGAGCATTTTGATTACCTGTGGGTCCAAAACGGACTCCGAATGACAAAGTTATGACCGTTTTAGTGAACATTGGTCCATTATATGGCAGTCCTTGAAATAATTTCACTTTCCCGTGACGCTTTTCGCCGAACTGCCCCAAAATTTTGTGTCCTCGATGCTGGAGATATTGTTTCCACGTATATATTGACCATTGGCAAGAATGGCCTTTGGTTCTTGGCTGTCACACATGTAAGTTACAGCTTGCCACACGGTGAAAACATGGAGTATAAGGCTTGTAGCCGCTGGATTTTCCTGAATTTACGAAGGAATAGGAATTCCCGGATCATAAATCATGTGCACAAAGCTACGTTTGTCGTTGCCAGGGGGACTAATGTCTACAATCAACATAATCTGTCGAATTTCCTTCAAAAGGAAGGGTCAATGGGTTCGGAAACTTGTCCGAAAAGGAGAGGCGAATGATGTTATTTGACATTCGATGCCAAAAAGTCCTCCTTAAGGCCGAATTTGAAGGCACTCGGGCTTCCTAGTGCAAGAAGGGAGTATGTTATGGATTCGCACGCTCGCCGCGAGCATTTTGAATACTTGTGGGTCCAAAACGGACTCCGAACGACAAAGTTATGACCATTTTAGTGAACACCGGTCCATTATATGGTAGTCCTTGAAAGAATTTCACTTTCCCATGACGCTTTTCGCCGAACCTCCGCGAAATTGTGTGTCCTCAATGCTGGAGATATGGTTTCGACGTATATATTGGCTGTTGCCATGAATGCTCTTTGGTTCTTAGCTGTCACACAGGAAAGTTACAGCATGTCACACGGCGAAAACAAGGAGTATAAGGCTTGTAGTCACTGGATTTTCTTGAATTTACGAAGAAATAGGAATTCTCGGATCATATTTCATGTGCACAAAGCTACGTTTGTCCTTACAAGGGGGACTAATGTCTACAATCAACGTAATCTCTCGAATTTCCTTCAAAAGGAAGGGCCAATGGGTTCAGAAACTTGTCCGAAAAGGAGTTGCGAATGATGTTATTTGACTTAAGGGTCAAAAATTCCTCCGTAAAGTTGTATTTGAAGGAACCACGGGCCTCCTGGCGCAAGCAGGGAGTATTTACTAGATTCGCACGCTCGCTGCGAGCATTTTGAGTATTTGTGGGTCCAAAACGGACCCCGAATTACAAAGTTATGACAGTTTTAGTGAACATCGGTCCATTATAAGGCAGACCTTGACAGAATTTCATTTCCCCTTAACGCTTTTTGCTGAACCGCCCCAAAATTTTGTTTCCTAGATGCTGGGGATATTGTTTCCACGTATATATTGACCATTGCCAGGAATGCCCATTGGTTCTTGGCTGTCACACATGAAAGTTACAACATGCCACGTGACGAAAACAAGGAGTATATGATGCGGAGCATCGCAAAGTCATTCCCATGGACCCACCTACGTCCCCTATGACACCACTTGGACCAATGACAAGAGCCCGAGCAAAGGCTATCGAAGATAAGGTGAACTCTCTCCTCTCCGAACTTCCACTTTCTATGCATGAGACATGGCTACTACCTAAGTCCGAGTTGTTGTGCATGATTAGGTACCAAGAGGACCCTCCCAAAGATGCACACGAAGATGTACAAGTCCCCAAGTTCACGGATGAAGAGGAACACCGAGAGAAGAAGAAGGCAGCTCCAGGACGCGGACATCCGGCCCTAAGCCCGGACATCCGGCCGCCGGAGACTTCGACCAAAACACCCTACCAGCCGCCGCACATCTACAGGCCGCGGACATCCGGCCCCAGCCCGGACGTCCGTCCCGGGCCGGAAATCCGGCCTCGAGCCCGGATATCCGGACACCACCTTCCCGAGAGTGAAATGGCCAGCTTCACCAGCCCGGACATCCGGCCTCCCCCGCCCGGACATCCGGCCCTCCGCGAACGCCCAGACATCTGGCCTCGCCAGCCCGGACATCCGGACCCGCGTGAAAGCCCGGACATCCGGCCCGATGCCCGGACGTCCGACCTCCCTGTCTGCGCACAGTGAAGGGCTGCGGCCCATGTACCCCTTCTACCCCCTAGACTATTTATACTCCACCTCATCCAACTTTCTTGGGTTAGCAAAGGATTAGCTCATATTTTGTGTGAGAGCTTTTCTCATCCACTTGGTTACCTTCTCATAACCCACAAGTATAGGGGATCGCAACAGTTTTCGAGGGTAGAGTATTCAACCCTAATTTATTGATTGGACACAACGGGAGCCAAAGAATATTCTCAAGTATTAGCAGCTGAGTTGTCAATTCAACCACACCTGGAAACTTAATATCTACAGCAAGTGCTTAGTAGCAAAGTAATATGATAGTAGTGGTAACGGTAGCAAAAGGTACCAGTAGCAAAAGTAATATTTTTGGTATTTTGTAGTGATGATAACAATAGCAACGGAAAAGTAAATAAGCGAAGAATGATATATGGAAAGCTCGTAGGAATTGGATCGGTGATAGAGAATTATGTCGGATGTGGTTCATCATGAAACAGTCATAACCTAGGGTGACACAGAAGTAGCTCCAGTTCATCAATGTAATGTAGGCATGTATTCCGAATATAGTCATACGTGCTTATGGAAAAGAACTTGCATGACATATTTTGTCCTACCCTCCCGTGGCAGCAGGGTCCTAGCGGAAACTTAGGGATATTAAGGCCTCCTTTTAATAGAGTACCGGACCAAAGCTTTAACACATAGTGAATAAATTATGAACTAACCATATTCACAATAACTCTTAGGTCTCATGTTTACTCATATCAATAGCATAATCAACTAGCGAGCAATAATAATAAATCTCGGATGACAACAATTTCTCAAAACAATCATAATATGATATAACAAGATGGTATCTCGCTAGCCCATTCTGAGACCGCAAAACATAAATGCAGAGCACCTTTAAAGATCAAGGACTGACTAGACAATGTAATTCATCGTAAAAGAGATCCAGTCAGGTCGTACTCAATGTGAACTAACAATAATGAATGCAAATGATAGCGGTGCTCTCCAACTGGTGCTTTTTAATAAGAGGATGATGACTCAACATAAAAGTAAATAGATAGGCCCTTCGCAGAGGGAAGCAGGGATTTGTAGAGGTGCCAAAGCTTGATTTTGAAGTAGAGGTGAATAATATTTTGAGCGGTATACTTTCATTGCCAACATAACAACAAAGAGATGACGATATCTTCCATGATACACACATTATAGGTGGTTCCCAAACAGAATGGTAAAGTTTATACTCCCCCTCCACCAACAAGCATCAATCCATGGCTTGCTCGAAACAACGAGTGCCTCCAACTAACAGCAGTCCCAGGGGAGTTTTGTTTGCAATTATTTTGATTCGATTTGCATAAAGCATGGGACTAGGCATCCCGGTGACCAGCCATTTTTTCGTGAGTGAGGAGCGGAGTCCACTCCTCTTGAAAATAACCCGCCTAACATGGAAGATACAGACAACCCTAGTTGATACATGAGCTATTCGAGCATACAAAACAGAATGTTTGTTTGAAGGTTTAGAGTTTGGCACATACAAATTTACTTGGAACGGCAGGTAGATACCATATATAGGTAGGTATGGTGGACTCATATGGAACAACTTTGGGGTTTATGGGATTGGATGCACAAGCAGTATTCCTGCTTAGTACAGGTGAAGGCTAGAAAAAGACTAGGAAGCGACCAGCTAGAGAGCGGCAACAGTCATGAACATGCATTAAAATTAATCAACACCGAATGCAAGCATGAGTAGGATATAATGCACCATGAACATAAATATCGTAGAGGCTATGTTGATTTTGTTTCAACTACATGCGTGAACATGTGCCAAGTCAAGCCACTCGAATCGTTCAAAAGAGGATACCACCCTATCATACCACATCACAACCATTTTAATAGCATGTTGGCACACAAGGTAAACCATCATAAGCTCCTAGCAAATTAAGCATGGCATAAGCAACTATAATCTCTAATTGTCATTGCAAACACGTTTATTCATAATAGGCTGAATCAGGAACGATGAACTAATCATATTTACAAAAACAAGAGAGGTCGAGTTCATACCAGCTTCTCCCATCTCAATCAGTCCATCCTATATCGTCATAATTGCCTTTCAGTTGCACGACCAAATGATGTGAATAATAATAATAGTGCACGTGCATTGGACTAAGCTAGAATCTGTAAGCATTTAATAAACAGGAGAAGACAAGGCAATATGGACTCTTGGTTAAATCAGCAATAATGCATATAGGACTCGGTTCAACAATTTAATCATGGTCTTCTCCTATCGACCCCCAAAGAAAAGAAAAGAAATAAAACTATTTACACGGGAAAGCTCCCAACAAGTAAAAGAAGAACATGAAATCTTTTTGGTTTTGTTTTTAATTACTACTACAAGCATAGAAATTAAAACTAGCTAAAAGCTACAACTATTTTTTTTGTTTTTTCTTAAGGTTTATTTCAAACACACAAGAAGAAAGCATAAAAAGAGAAAATAAACTAACATGGATATTACAATGAAAAAGTATGAGCACCGACATCTAGCAATGAGTGTGTGAACATGAATGTAATGTCGGTGAGAACAACGTACTCCCCCAAGCTTAGGCTTTTGGCCTAAGTGGGTTTATTGCCACGGATGGCCTGGCGGATATCCAAAGTTGTAGTTGGGGTCGTACTGTGATGGATACTTAGATTGCCACTGGTTGGCAATCACCTCCGGATCCCACTGGTAATCAGACTGTCGTGGAGGATCAAATTGTGGTTCCGGCTCTGGCTCTGCAGCTGATGTAGGGTTTCCATAGGCGTGAATGGCCTCCAACGGAACAAGGTACTTGCCTGCCGATAAATCAAACAAGGAAGGAGTAGGCAGGGTAATAGTCTCAGGATGATGTTTATCAAAGAACAATTTGTATTTAAGCTCATTCTACCTATTCTTAACAATAAAATCATGTGCTACCATACTCTATAATCTAAATAAATAGTAGGTAACAATTTTTCTTCCTTTTCATAGTGCCTAATAGGTATGTTATAGTATGCAGCAAGGCGTGAAGCATAGACACCTCCAAAGATGGGTCCCTTTGTACGGTTTGGACTTAACCGTTTGGCAATAATACCGATCATACTAACAGAGTCGTCACAGAATAAACCATGGAACAAAATAATAATATCAGGAACACTAAGGTTTCCACAGTTTCCGCGACCAATTAAGCAACGACTAGCAAATATTGCAAAGTAGCGTAAAACAGGAAAATGTATGCTAGTGATTCTTGCATCGAAAACCTTCCTAGTTTCCCCTACAGTAATAGTGTGAATAAACCCGTCCACATCTCTATGATGTGGTTCCTGTAAGCTACCCTCGAAAGGTATTTTGCTAACCCTGCAAAATTCATATAGTGACATCTTTTTAACTACATCATATAAATGAAACTCTACTGAAGGAGGTGATTCCTTAGGATAACAGTAGAAGTTTTGGACAAAAGTATTGGTGAGTAAGAGATACTGTTTGCATTGGTCACGGAGGAAGTCGGTGATGCCTGCATTCTTCGCCAATTCATAAAAATCATCATAAATACCGGCTGCTCTCAAGAAATCATCGGAAGGCCGTTCACACGGCCGAACCTCCGCGGTGCGAGGCAGATTATATTTGGGCCTCTCTGCTTCTTCATTTTGCTTTTTCTTCGAGCTTCGGCTCGATGAGCCCCTCAAAAATCTCTTCATTATTTTCTGAAAAATTCTGAAATTTTTAGTAACTTCAAGTAAAAGTAAACCAAACTCAACAAAATTGATACCAACTATTCCTATAAGTGCCTAGAGCCTATATCATGCAATAGAGCTACTTGGAACCATATAAATTTTACATGCAAGCTCAAGAACATGGTCTCCTAGGCAACACAAATTTGCAATGAATAAAGCACTAGAACAAAAACTAATTGGACCAATGGAGGAGTCATATACCAAGGAACAATCCCCCAAAGCAGTTTTGTGAGAGGTGCTTTGAGCAAGGAGATCAAAAATCACTGCAAAATGAGCTAGAACTCGTGGTTGAGCTGGATGGTGATTTTTTTTGGGAGGAAGAAGAAGTGCGTGGGTGCATGAATAACTGGAGGGGAGCCACCGTGGGCCCACGAGGCAAGGGGCGCATCGTGGACCCTCGTGGCCAGGTGCTTGCTCCCCCTGTTGTGTTCTCGGTGCCAGATATTTTCAAATATTCCAGAAACATATTTAATTTTCAGGGCATTTGGAGAACTTTTATTTTTGGGGTATTTTTTATTGCATTGATAATTCCGAAAACAGACAGAAATTACTATTTTTGATTTATTTAATATAAATAATAGAAAGTAAAAAGAGGGTATAGAGAGTTGTGTTTTCTAAACTCATCCATCTCATGCTCATCAAAAGGAATCCGCTAACAAGGTTGATCAGGTCTTGTTAACAAACTCATTCCGAATAACATGGAACCGGAGAATTTTCGAATAACACTACGTTACCTCAACGGGGATATGCACATCCCCAATAATAAGAATATCATATTTCTTCTTGACAGTAGGAAGAGGAAATTCAAAACCTCCAAAAATAATCGATGGAATTTTTCCAGTAGAATTTATAATGTGGACTTGAGGTTGTTTCCTCGGAAAGTGCACCGTATGCTCATTACCATTAACATGAAAAGAGACATTGCCTTTGTTGGAATATCCTCACAAATACCGACAGGTATAGCAGTTGATTTATCAGCCATTTGCAAAGATATTTCAGTAGGTGTCAACTTATTCAAATCAAGTCTATGATATAAAGAGAGAGGCATAACACTAACACCGGCTCCAAGATCACATAAAGCAGTTTAAACATAGTTTCTTTTAATGGAGCATGGTATAGTTGGTACTCCTGGATCTCCTAGCTTCTTAGGTATTCCACCCTTAAAAGTATAATTAGCAAGCATGGTGGAAATTTCAGCTTCCGGTATCTTTCTTTTATTAGTAACAATATCTTTCATGTACTTAGCATGAGGATTCAGTATAAGCATATCAGTCAAACGCATACGCAAAAAGATAGGTCTAATTATTTCAGCAAAGCGCTCAAAATCCTCATCATCCTTTTTCTTGGATGGCTTAGGAGGAAAAGGCATGGGTTTCTAAACCCAAGGCTCTCTTTCCTTACTATGTTTCCTAGCAACAAAGTCTCTTTTATCATAACGTTGATTCTTTGATTGTGCGTTATCAAGATCAACAGCAGGTTCAATTTCTATATCATTATCATTGCTAGGTTGAGCAACAACATGAACATTATCATTAACATTATCACTAGTTTCATGTTTATTACCAAATTGTGTTTTAGCATCAGAAATAGAGAATCATTGGATTCTCAGGTGGTTCAGCAATAGGTTCACTAGAAGCATGCAAAGTCCTATAATTTTTCTTTTTCTTCCTTTTAGAAGGACTAGGTGCATCTATATTATTTCTCTAAGAATCTTGCTCAATTCTCTTAGGATGGCCCTCAGGATACTAAGGTTCCTGGGTCATTTTACCACCTCTAGTCATAACTCTAACATCATCATCATTTTCCTTAATTTTAATTCATTGAGCAAATCATTCTGAGCTTTAAGTACTTGTTCTACTTGAGTGGCAACCATAGAAGCATGTTTACTAATGAGTTTAAGTTCACCTCCAACTCTAGACATATGATCACCCAAGTGTTCAATAATATAAGCATTTTGTTTCAATTGTCTACCAAAATAAGCATTGAAGTCTTCTTGCTTAACCATAAAGTTATCGAACTCATTCAAACATTGGCTAGCAAACTTAGGAGGAGGGATTTCAGCTTTATCATATCTATAGAGAGAATTTACCTTTACTACCTGTGTCGGGTTATCAAGACCATGTGTTTCTTCAATACGTGATGGATTAAGACCATATATTTCTTCAATAGGAGGTAAATTCTTAACATCTTCATCTGTAATACCCTTTTCTTTCATAGACTTCTTTGCCTCTTGCATATCTTCAGGACTAAGAAATAGAACACCCCTTTTCTTCGGAGTTGGTTTAGGAATAGGCTCAGGAAGTGTCCAATTATTTTCATTTGTCAGCATATTATTCAATATAATTTCAGCTTCATCTGGTGTTCTTTCCCTGAAAACAGAACCAACACAACTATCCAGGTGGTCTCTGGAAGCATCGGTTAGCCCATTATAAAAGATATCAAGTATTTCATTTTTCTTAAGAGGATGATCAGGCAAAGCATTAAGTAATTGGAGAAGCCTCCCCCAAACTTGTGGGAGACTCTCTTCTTCAATTTGCTCAAAATTATATATATCCCTTAAGGTAGCTTGTTTCTTATGAGCAGGGAAATATTTAGCAGAGAAGTAATAAATCATATCCTGGGGACTACACACACAACCAGGATCAAGAGAATTAAACCATATCTTAGGATCACCCTTTAATGAGAACGGAAATATTTTAAGGATATAAAAGTAGCAAGTTCTCTCATCATTATTGAGCGGGGTGGCTATATCATTTAATTTAGTGAGATGTGCCACAACAGTTTCAGATTCATAGCCATAAAAAGGATCAGATTCAACCAAACTAATTATATTAGGATCAATAGATAATTCATAATCCTTATCAGTAACAATGATAGGTGAAGTAACATAAGCAGGATCATATTTCATTCTAGCATTCAGAGTTTTTTTAAGCTTAGCTAATAATTTCTTAAGATCACTTCTATCATTGCATGCAAGAAAGTCTCTTTTAGTTTCTTCATCCATAACATAGCCCTCAGGCACAACAGGCAATTCATATTTATTAGGAGAGCCTTCATCATCACTTTCATCAATATTATCAGTTTCAATAATTTCATTCTCTCTAGCCCTAGCAAGTTGTTCATCAAGAAATTCACCAAGTGGCACAGTAGTATCAAGCATAGAAGTAGTTTCATCATAAGTATCATGCATAGCAGAAGTGGCATCATCAATAATATGCAACATATCAGAATTAATAGAAAAAGCAGGTTTAGGTGTCGCAAGCTTTCTCAAAACAGAAGGTGAATCAAGTGCAGAGCTAGGTGGCAGTTCCTTACCTCCCCTCGTAGTTAAGGGGTAAATTTTTGTTTTCACGTCTTTCAAGTTCTTCATACTGACTAGTAGATATAAATCCCAAGTTAATCAAAGAATAGGGCTATGCTCCCCGCAAACGGCGCCAAAAATAGTCTTGATAACCCACAAGTATAGGGGATCGCAATAGTTTTCGAGGGAAGAGTATTCAACCCAAATTTATTAATTCGACACAAGGGGAGCCAAAGAATATTCTCAAGTATTAGCAGCCGAGTTGTCAATTCAACCACACCTGGAAACTTAATATCTGCAGCAAAGTGTTTAGTAGCAAAGTAATATGATAGTAGTGATAACGATAGCAAAAGTAACGGTAGCAAAAGTAATGAGTTTGGTATTTTGTAGTGATGATAACAATTGCAACGGAAAAGTAAATAAGCGAAGAACAATATATGGAAAGCTCGTAGGCAATGGATCGGTGATAGAGAATTATGCCAGATGCAATCGATCATGTAACAGTCATAACCTAGGGTGACAGAAGAACTAGCTCCAATTCATCAATGTAATGTAGGCATGTATTCCGAATATAGTCATACGTGCTTATGGAAAAAACTTGCACTACAAAAAAATACACTTCCGTGATGATACGTGTTTGTCACAGTAGGTCGCTTTTTTGTCATGCATGTACATCCATGACAAATTTATGACAGAATCAAGATAGTCATACCTGTGCTGTCGTAGAAGTGTTCCATGACACAAAATTATCATCACGAAAGTGTCCAATTCCATGACGATAAATCGCGCGTCACAGAAGTGCTTCCATCAAGGGTGACCGACACGTGGCATCCACCGTAACGGAACGCCGTTAAGCTATCGGGTCGGGTTTTGGATCCGATAACCCTTTAACAGCCCCGACCAATGGGGATTTTCCACGTGTAAAATCATCATTGGCTAGAGAAAACACGTGTCGGCTCATCGTCGGGACAAATGTCATGCACTCACTGGACAGAAGGCGCCTATGATACGTAAATTACGGTGTCGTATTGCTGCTAGTAATTGAAAGCCTATCGATCACGTATAGGCCAGCTCTATCAGCTGTTGACTTCAGATGTCCCTGCTCCCCTTCCTGACAAGGAACATACTGTGCTTCCCATACAGAACACCGCACGGGCCGCCGACCGAACCACCGGCCCCACTGCTTGTGTTCCTCCGCCACCCCCCCCCCCCCCCCCCCCCCCCTCGAGTTTTCTTCATTCGACGAGGCCCCACCACCGCCCCCACAACCACCGTCCCCACCCGAGCCCCTTCGATCGCACCGGCGAACTCCGGCGAGCTCTGAAAAATTGACTGACCCAATTTTGAAATTTAGTCTACTGTGATTTAACTAGTGTGGAATATAAAAGGGGAAAACCATAAGCATTGCGAGTATGGTGTTGAGCGTGCCATGCTGGATCTGAAGGTGAAAACCGGACAAAGGCAACTTCGCAACCAAGACAAGAAATCAGAGTAAAGCAGTGGCGATCTATTTTCTTGCTACGATAAATAAGTTGAGCAGATATGAAAGAGTACCGCCTCTGGTGCGGTGCCGTGTACGCATCTGCTGAGAATTTGACGGTGCTACAGTAGCGATAGCTGTCAGCGGCGTGGAAGAAGATGTAGGAGGGTAGACGGTGGCGGCGGGGCGCGGTGGACGAGACGGTCGTAGGAGCGACGCCAGCAAGGTGGACGACGGCGGGGATGAAGCGAGAGGACGGGATGCAAGGATCCCGGTCCGAAGCCGTGGATGAGAGAGGTGGATCTCTTGTAATGGACGGCAGCGTCGGGGTATCAGCTCCGGCATGGTGGAGGAGGATGGCGGTGGATGGGGTGGCGGACGGAGGAGGGTGGGGTGGAGAGGCTCTTTTGGCGCCCACGGAGTACGAATGGGGAAAAGGGAGGTAGAGAGGAAGGGGGGAACCATGTATTCAGGGCGCGCTTGTCTCAAATGCGAGGAAATTTACAAACTTAGCCCCCGTTTCAAATTTCTACTACATCACAGCAACACTAGTCGGTTGGGGATAGGACGGTAATCTCGCATACACCGAATATTTGCCGACGAGAGTTTGTTTTTGGCGCCCACCGTGTATGAATATGAATCGGGGAGGGAGTCGATTTCGGCCAAGGACACACTGTGTTTTGGCGCCCACCGTGTATGAATCCGGGTGATAGGCGGTTACGTCACGTTTGGGTGAAATTACAAACCTACCCCTATCGAAACCTATAGAAATCCAGCATATAGGCTTTGCGTGGCAGGGATAGGCAGTAGTGATTTCCATCTCGCAGATTTTGGTTTCGGGCGGTTACTGCGACTTTCCCCCTTCATTCAAATTTTGCAGAGTGCACGTTTACCGTGCCAACTTAATTCGAATCCTGTTTGTATTCTATTTTTTTCGGGCGGGATCCATTTTCAATTGGAATTACATTCTATATACATTATTTTTTATATATACTTTCAAAAGCACAACACCATTTATACATAAATATGGTTTACAAATGGCATGATCTCAGATTCATAAGGTTGTATCCATCAATTTGGATTTTCGAATATTTGAAACCACTTTATGTTGAAATCCAATGTATGCATTCCTCGCTAACTGTCTCCAATTAATGTGTGTTTCATGCGGGTTTTTTTACTTCTCAAACATGTATAATGTGTTTCGCACACGCAAAATATAGTGTAATCCCGTTTAGACATTAATTGCATATAAACCATGCATTGTTTGTAATTGAAGAATATATGGATCACCAATATCGATAAACTATATAACATTACATGTGTGCCCAAATTCAAATGAATATGCATGTTTGATACACCAATTTGCGTTATGATATTATCAATGTCGTGAACTCCAGTTTAAATATTTGAATCCCCTTTAATCCAGATATTCGTCTCATATAGCTATCACTCATGCTTATATAGGATTATCTCTCTGGACCTATACGCGTTCATCATCTCTCAGGTATCTCTCGTGCTACCTGTATGTCGACAATGATCTTTTATCTTCGTAACACACTGACGTTACTCTCTCCCTCGACCTTCATCACTCTATCTCTCTCTATGTATATCTTGCTCCCTGCTATGTGTCTCTAACTATGATTCTCCATGTGGAATCTATTTCTCTAACACAAACACAAAACTTTGTCTCCTGGGGTCTCATTTCTCTCTACTATTCCCATGTGTGCCACTCGCACACCCCTCATACAGAGATGTCTTTCGCTCCTTAGATATGAGAACCTACGACTCTCCCCCTTCAATATCTCTTTCTCACACACAAACACAAACTTTGTCTCCCAGGGTCTCATATTTCTCCATTGTTCTCTTGTATGTCGCTCACACATACCCTCTCTCCCTAGAGATATCTTGCGTTCCCTCGTATGTCTCTCTAGCTATCACTCTCGTTGTGAAATATGTTTCTCTCTTGAAGACACAAAACTCCGTCTCTCTGGATCTCATTTCTCTCTGATATCTGTTTGTATGTGACTCACACGCACCCTCTCTCTATCTCTCTCACACCCACACACATAACCCAGCCTTCTGATCCACTCAACTCCTATCTCTAACGCACACTAGCTAGCATCTTTATCTTTCTATTTATCTGTTTCTCCATCAACCTTCTTTCTCGCCCTCACCCTTGATTCCTATCACGCACAATACATATGTTTCTCTCTACATGCAGTCAAGTGCCCTCTCACACACATATATAACTTCACCCTTTGAACCACCCGACGGTCATCTCCAACACCCAAACTAGCGGATATCCCTCTAGCTACCATCTCCATCTCTGTATCTATCTGTAGTTTCTCCGTCAACATTTCTTTCTCGCACGGAGTCTTGCTTCCTATCACCCACACTATATATGTCTCTCCATACATACGCATTTATAGGTTGGTCTCGTTTGCACAATCGTTGCGCCTCACTCCCTCTGCTCGCCATAGATGCATGCTCCAGCCCACGCCACTATCTCTTAAAGACAAAAACACATGCTCAATTGTCGGGACTTCTTCCATGCATTCTCACATGCATGCATATTGTCATACCGATCCGTCTCTCCCATGTCGTTGATCTTATGACTTATGTCTTCTTTCTTTTATCTCGATCATGCACGCACACACACACACACATCCCACATATACATGTATACCTCTCACACATGCACGTTCAAGGTCTCTATGTCTCCATATGTAGTTAATTACCCTCAATCCTAATGCCACATCGAATCGTTCTCCTCTTTTGTGCACATAACTTCCGCCTGGATAGGTAAAACACACACTCACACTTAACGATCTCCTTCTAGCTACCCCCCCGCCTCTCACTCTTCCCCTATATCCCCGAAACCAATAAATCATCCCTTAGTTTAATTCCCGCCTACATGCACCATCGATATATAGTAGTCTTCCTCGGTGTCTCTCAAACAAACACGTTCTCTCGAAGTCGACTCCTCTCACGCGCACACACCTTCTCTTCCCTCTCTACGGGCATTTGCTCTCTCGCACCCCATCGTTGGTGGCCTCTGCCATACACATCACCTCTCTATGATGAAAGCCATGCACACTTAAATTACATCCACCACAGAGGACCCCGCGACACCCACACCCCCACACACGCATGCACCCCCCAACACACACACACTAATACTCCATCTCTCTCTCTCTCTCTCACACACACACACAAGCACGCCCCCCCCACACACACTAAGACTCCATCTCTCTCCCTCTCTCTCACACACACACTAAGACTCCATCTCTCTCTCCTCTCTCTCTCTCTCACACACACACCCCACACACACACTAAGACTCCATCACACACACATGCTCTAGGCGGAGCATTTGTTCCTACCACCCTTCATCCAACCTTACCCGTATGATAAACAATCACCTTTATTTACTTGCATAACATGGACAAATTCCACTTTACTTTAGTAGTCAGCAAACTTATCATCTGTACCCTTATAAAAAAACGAGTTGGTGGTGATGGTGCGCCTGCCATCTTGTAATACAGATCGTATGATCTATATTTGAGGATAGAAAGCAAAGTATGATAATTTTACAAAAGATACCGGCACCTCTCTCCACATCATTATCTCTCGCAACCTCATTGCTCAGCAATTAAAAAAGGAATAAGTCTCTAGAACAATCTAGCATGCATGGTGGCTGCTGCCACCTGCCAGCGCCGTCCATCCCCATGCCTCCGCCCATTCCGACCACCAGTCACCACCGCACTCCACTCCTCCTCGCCTTATCTCTCGTCTTTCATTTTTTCGATGACATTCTCGAGATCCCAGTCTTCCGAAAAAATTCTTGAGATATCATTAGTTTTTACACATGGGATTATTCCTGCATGGGTCAATCACAACAGGTGTTCTGTAAAAAAATGCATATTGATGTTCCGTGCAATGGACGAGAATCTTGCTTGTAATTATATAACACAAATCACGAGCAACAAGTGACATTTTTTTGACACAACCACGTTAAGATGGCCACGTAAATCACTAGCTAAAGTAAATACCATTGTACTTATATCCCGATGCAAAAGGTTGAGTACATGTCCGAAGAGTAGAGTCGCACACACGCACTCTGTCTCTCAGAATCTCTCTCACACACACACCAGTTACGTGACGCCCACTTAAACAGACACATATGTTACAATTTGTGCACCCGCGGGTACACGTGATGCTGCACATTTATTTAAGCCGGAAGGCAAACCCAAACAGTAGCTGCATTCATTCCCCTCCCACCGCCTCTTCTTTGGTCATTGTCGCCCGGTAGCCATGGGCCGACCGAAGGTAACAACATACGCCATACTCCTGCCGGAGCGGCGCTTTAATATGGAAATTTTAGTGGTCATGCATGCATCTTTTTGTCCTATCACTCCTATATAAGGGTTGACCGGTTGCTTCCCGCGGACGTCCGCGGGTGGTGGAAGAGGAAGGAGAAGGGAAGCGGGCTGTGCAGTAACATTTTTACCACAATTTCTTAGGAAATTGAGTGCAATAATTGAGTAGTTTTGCAAACTACCAGTACTACATCTGAAACGGTTCAAAACCTATACTCCCTTGCCAGCGCGCGCTTACCGCATGAAACGGCCAGCGTCGCCCTGGAGCGTCAGTGCCGCATTAATGCCCGGCCAGAGCGGAGGCGACCTCTCACTGGCGCCGGCTTTGAAGTGGCGTGATGGCCGAGAGAGCGCCGCTTCCCGGTGCACGCGACTGCTCCACGCCGAGACTGGCCATAGGCCCTGTTTGGATCCATGGTTTAGAGTTAGTTTGAGCTAGTTGGGGCTCAAATAGCCCTAAACTATCCAAGCATGAGGGTTTAAATTGGAGCAAGTTGCACCGAACCCACCAAAAAAACTATCCCACCCAAGAGGTGCTAACTGGAGGTAGTTCTCATTGGGACCACTGAAAAATCACTTTTCTCTCTCCATGAAGTGCATTTATTGTCAATCTAACCCTGCCACCCAAACACCTCTTTGGCTACAGTTAGTTCAGGGTTAGTCTAACCTCTAGCTAAGTTAGAGTATCAAACAGGAGCAGTATAGGACATGCTAGTTGCTCAAAGCATACAGGAAAATTCGTACGTGAAAGGATTTTTTTCTTTTTGAAAACGGAACGTGAAAGGAATTTTTTTAGAATGCTCTTGGCATGTCGAAAACATGTGATAGTTAACTGACCTCAATAGACGGCAGAAACGCCAGCCCGCCGCACTTTGATAGAGATGGGGAGGGAGAAGCGATACAGGCTGCTGGATTACTAGAGATAGGTGTCGCACGGAAGCCAAGAAATATGGTGATAGCGTGGGTTAGCCATGTACTAGTATGATACTACACTGGGCTGCCGTGTGTCGTGCTCTTCCAGTCCACTGTGGAGATGATTGGTTAATTTTATATCGCTGAATAATATTAAATATTATGAGTGCAGACGCTCCACCACGAGGTTCCTTGCTCCTTCTCGGTCGTCCGAAATCTATGTTCTTCCACTCTATTTTTTATGAGAGCTTTGTTCATCCTTTTGCCAAAACGCGAGACATCTAGCATCAAGGTGCACGTGTTATGCAAGGATCGTTCCATCTATATGAAGAACACGTGGGACTGGAACTACGAGACGAACATGTACCCAGGAGTGGACGTACGAACCTGAGTAATGTAGCGCAGTAAGTGAAGTAGAAAGGCACAAATGGTATGAACATGCATGGCATTTAGGGTGTGTTTGGTTGCGTTCTTGTCTCAGCATAGTTGTTCCCTCTTCGTGCATGCTCAACTCAACACCCCTCTTCATGCATGCTCTCTTCATGCATGCTTCTAGTGTATTTGTGCTACACTAGTGTGGACTCATGCACCCTCCATACACTCTACCAAACACCCAAAAGTAGGTCGAGAAGGGAACTCTTGGGCGGCATTTGTCTCTTACTACGTACTACCACTAAATGTTGTACGTGCAATGCACGGTGATGTTATGGAGTACGTGCCTAAGTACTCTACTATTACTATATTAGTTGGAGGCACATATTAACTTCTATATTTGTTTACGTGTATGTGCCCCGAGAGCTTCCAACTAGACGTGTCTTTGTCTCCAGGTCGCACTTTGTATCGTTCATACCACTAAGTACTACGTGTGGTCTCCGACCCAGAAGTGGAAGAAGTGGAGACGCTCTACCACGCTGTTTTTTTACGCTGGGCTCTAGCACGCTGTTCATGTTCCACTCCTTTCGCTGACGTGTGGGACATCCAGCACGTGCCGTGTTTGGCACCCTTCGTCGTAAGAGTTGAAACGCTAGCATCATCAGAAATAAAAAATTAATTGTAAATCGGCAGTGATACTATTTTTTGCGAACCAATCAGCAGTGATACTCTACCATGCGGTTTCCTTGCTCCTCGATATCGGAAAGAATACTTCCGTTCGCCAACATGTGGGACATCGACCATCCTGGTCCACTTGCCATGCACGCAAAACTCCAAGGGAGTCACCCAGGTCGTCGCGCCGCAGTAACAATGACTAATGAGCCGTCAAATCACACGCCCACTTCCCACTTTGAAGTTGCTTGGACGAAGGAACCATCATGACTTCGTTGAATTCCGCTTCTTGAAGAAAACTACTGTACCAGCAGTACTGCTAGCTACAGTAGTTACTCCAACAGAGGCCTCCTTTTGTTCATAGGATAGGAATATGAAAATCATAGGAAGTGAGAAGACATGCATCTCAATTCCTATAGAGAAAGAGATGCCATTCGATGCTTAGGATAGGAATTTTTCCATTTAGTCTAGGTTAATGTACTCGTAATTTGCTCTAAAAACTACAGTAGTAACTAGTAGTACTGGTACATGCTCGTACTCAGACACACACACACACACACTAACTACTAGTACTACTACTTCTCACATGTTGGCCAGAAGCTGTCGTTCTCCTTCCCAGCTTTGTCGGCGACACCCCACCATGCTTGGATCTCCGCGGACCTCTTCGTAGCAGCGCGTGCGTCCTTTTCTTTCTTGCGGCGGTGGGTCTCTCTTTTCTTGAGTGCTTTCTGACTTTTCCGCTCCCTCTGTGCGGCTTTGGCCGCCTCTTGCTCTACCGCCCATTCGGCCTTGGCATCTTCAAATTCCTCCCACATAGTTGTGAGGTCGCGAGCGGCGATGAACTCGGCACGGCGGGATGCCATCGCTTCCCTACCATTTTGTGTGCGGTCGTGGGCGGCGAGGAACTCGGCGTGGTGGGATGCCATCGCTGCCTTACCGGTTAGTGTGCGGCGCGGTGGCATGAACGACCTTGGTGAGAGCTCTGGGGTGGAGTGGCCGGACAACCGTATAGTGCATTGGTCTGTCAAGAGCTCAAGGACAGAATACGAAGCAAATTTGGATTCCCCTTCAATCCTGGTCGTTTATTTCTGAGTAAAATGCATTGGCGGTCATAGAACTTGTCTTGATAGCTCACTTTGATCATTGTATACGCGATATGGTGATTATACGGTCACTAGCTCAGCATATAGCTCCGTAATTGTCTGGTTGACCAGTCAAACAGTCCACATGTGCCTCATCAGCTTGTGTTCTTTATCTATCTACGCGGGCCTACCTGTCAATGGAGAAAGAAATACTGTAAAAACCAAAATTATGCTAGAGTTCGGACCGCTTCCGGAGCCCGCTCTCACCGCCCTGGCCCCTCAAGACGCCAGCTGCCCGCCGCATGCATGCATAGCAAGTAGTACTCCTTATGTGGAGGAGAGAGAGGCATTGACAAAGTCAAGGAGTGGGCTCTACAAGAGCCCGTCTCTACACATGCTCCTAGGTATAAAAAAATAATTCTAAAAAGGCATAAAAACAATTGTGTCTTAAAAAAATAAAGGTAAAAAACATTTGAGAGGAAATAGATAGAGAGAAAGTGAGAAAAAGCTGTAACCTGGGCATTACATGAGGAAGGAGGGAGTGGTGCACATGCCAAGTTCACTGGGCTGCCATGTTTCACACTCCTCCGTCGTAATAGTGGAGACAATAGCTTTCATCAAAAATAAACAATGAATACTCGTTGCTCGTCTTGTATATCGGAAAGAATACTTTCATTCGCCGACATGTGGGACGTCGACCATCTTGGTCCACCTGCCATGCACAAAATTATCCTGGTCTACCCCGGCCGTATCGCAGGCCCAACCTTTCCCACTGTAAGTTGTTCGGACGAAGGAACCATCATGACTTTGTTGAATTCCGCTTCTTCAAGAAAACTTACTGTACCCGCAATACTGCTACCACACGCGAAGACTGGACGGCACTGTACCACGTCATATCACTGAAACCCACTAGGGCAAACTAGCCCGCCTAGGTCATCTATTTTGGAACGGAGGGAGTACGTCTCTGCACTGCTATGATTTTGTGTTGCACGTCATATCACTGAAACCCACTAGGCCAAACTAGCCCGCCTAGGTCATCGATCGCTAAGCCTACAATTTTAGGAGCTAGGGCTATTGGTCGATCGACGAGGGATAAGTATAAGCGTACCACGAGCTCATCAGCCCCAACGTTTCTCTTCGGTGAGTGTTTTGCAAGTACAATAGCTCGCATAGTAGCTAGCCAACTAACACCAAGAATCATCAAACAATCCCTGCTGATATGATAAACAGTTCAAACTTACATCTAATCATGCCATATATTACATCAAAAGCTGGTGAGGATACATCTGTTTCCATAACTCGGAGAGGGTTCGCATGATTTACTATCAAACAAAAGTAGCAAGATCCGGCCACACAAGACAGTGCACTAGCCCTAAGATGGTTTGATAATACGCATCGTTCTGGTAATTAAACACAGGGCAATGCAAACTACCCTGAAGGATTAGCGCGGCCAACTATTTCTTGTCATCGATCTCTCGGGCAATGACCACAGCACGGACAGCGGCATGGGAATAGATTTCTGTGTCGATGTCCGTAGGACTGACCGCGTCATCAGAATCGATCTCTGGGGTGATGTCCACAGGATGGACATCGGCATCGGAATCGATCTCCGGGGCAATGCCAACAGGACGGGCCACGACATTGGAATCATCAAGGACGTCCACCGGCACCTGCACAACCCTAACATATTAGCAAGCACATTGCAAATAATCAAAAACCACAACTATGGTAACAAGCCATTATTTTTTACCTTGTGCAGCTCACCAGGGGATCTCATCCCTCCGGGGGTCATCTCCTCGTCCTCGATGGGGGCCATCACCTTGCCAGGAGAATACTGCTTCTCAATAGGGACTATCTCCTCAAACTCGGTCTTGAGCCTCACCTAGGTGGCAATCAGAGTTCCTGGGGTAGGCATGGTGGGGCCTTTGCCGTTCTTCCAACTTCCTTTGAGGAGTTCGTCTGCCAACATCCTCAACTCTTTGGCCAATGCTTGTTTCTTGGAGTTCTTCGTCTCCATGGGTTGGCCCGCCAACATGGTCAACTCGTTGGTCGGTGCTCGCTTCCTGGAGATCGCTGTCTCCAGTGGGTTGTCCGCCGACAACTCTTTGCCTAGTGCTCCAGGATCCATCAATGAACTGACAAACAAAAAGCAATCGAAAGGAAACCACAATCGCAATGAAAACGGGAAAAGAATAGGTTGTGAGAATCAGTCGGTGCTTCACAAAAAGAAGATTCTTGGAATGAAAATATAGTAGCATAACTGATTCGCCCACCTTTCCTTCGTCGGTACAAAAGAAAAATGGCAGAAGTGAGTAGCCTGGAGTGAGGTTTTCTTCAAGAAAGGGAAGAAAGGGCTTGAACGAGCGTTCCGGTGAAATGATGGTTGCTTCGTCCAGTTCAACTTGGAGGCCACCTTACCACTGCTGGTAAGGTGTGGGTTTTGTGATATGACGGGTCATGACGGCCACACCGGGGTTACAGGTGAGTCTTGACTGTAGCACCTCACTGTGATATGGTGGATGGCACACGGGTCCGGATGATTTGAAATGTCCCGCATGTAGATAGAGCGGCTAGTCATATAGGAGTGCTCAATATTGTGCACCGCGACCAAGGCGGAGAGGAAAACGAGAGAACTACATAATTAGTGCATGAGTTTAATTAGGGTAGTTTTGTAAAGTACGAGATACATTCCTCCAATCGCAAAATGCCTTGGTTCATGAGATTTGAGATTTGAGATTTGAGCCCTATGAACCGGAAGGGAGGGAGTACTGCACACAGTGTAGTCTAGTCACTTGTTGAATTCTCTAGAAAGGCAAATACTCCTTTCCGGTTTACAGGGCTATACTACTCCCTCCGTCTAGGTGTGTAAGTCATCTTACGAAAACCAAATGGTCCCAAAACACTTAGGCACGGTGCATTAACTTCTACCTTGTTTCTTGTTTCTTGACATATCAACCAATAAGAGATGAGAGGTGTGCATGCTTTTAATGACTTGCAATGGCTAGTTCATTGCATGCAATGCTATTAATTAGCAAATAAACATTGGTGACCCCAGGAGGAAACGGTACTAAGCGCGTGGACCTATGCAGAATGAGTATCAACCAATGGATAATGGAGTTTAATTGTTAAACAATAGCAATTTTGTCTCATGCAAGAGCCTGGCTAGTACTCCAAGGAACCGCACCACGCGAGCGTTCGCAACTGCCACGTTCGGGTTGCGCTTGGCTCTTGGCCTCTTCGAGAAGACGAACAATAATGATGTTACTCCTACTTCTACAGTATCGAATCCACTACTGCATGTCCGTCCACCTCGTGCGGGAGGGATAGCGAAAGCTTCAACGTACTGCTCCTTCCTTTGTGTCCATGACAGGTGGGCCCAACAGGTGATTGGCCCTCCTGTCATGCAGCCAAAGGCAGGTGCAGTTAAGGCACCGGAGCTCAGTCCGCAAGGGAGAGGGCGTTGTAGTAATCAAATTTCTCGGTCTTGTACGAGTTGACGAAGATAGGGGTTGCTTGCTTGCTAGGGTTGATCACTACGTATATATAGGCCGGAGCCTCCGCGCTTGCTTGCTAGGGTTGCTCTATTCACACACTCTCATCCTCTCCAGATTTAAACAAGATAGGGGTAGCAACACTGTCTTTCTCCCTTCAAAAAACACTGGCTTTCTATCCTCACCGCTGGTTACAGATCCGGACGTATCCCCCTCTACCGGTGAAGGGGAGGAGGGGCAGCGTTTAGGCCGTCGTCGACAGCAAGGGAGGAGACCCACTGCCGGCCGCATCGTTATCTCTGGATGAGCGCCGGCGCGGGAGGTCCTCCGATCCCTTCGTCGTTGCCTGTGGGCGGATCCGGCCTCCCGACGCCCACCTATCCACATCCTGACGACCTTCAGGTATATCTTCGTTCGTAACCGCCTTAGCTCTACTTCCCCAGCTCGCTATGTCGCTGCATGTGCATCATTTTCTACCTCTCAGCCCCTCTCGATCGGATGGTCCAACATCACGTATTTTTTTCTTCTATTGTTAGAGGTAAAGCTACTTCATGGAGTCGAATCTTGTACTCCCTCCGTCTGAAAATACTTGTCATTGAAATGGATGTATCTAGATGTATTTTAGTTCTAGACACATCCATTTTGATGACAAGTAATTCCGGACGGAGGGAGTACTTGGTTCAAACAAGAAATAAAGTGGGGGTGGGGGAATTTATATGTACATCGGACTTGGTACAAGCATGAAGGAAAGGGGGTGAAAGTAGTACAGACTGGTTATCCAACCGGTCTCTTGGTCGAAAAGGGAAATATAGGGGTAACGCTGTACACAGTGGTATGACCAGGACTAGATTTGCTATCCACACATAGGAGTAGGTGGCTAGAGTGAACAAAAATGGGACCAACCCAGATATGTTTCTTGGATGTTTGTTTGTCGGGGCAACAAACTATGAATCACCACTTTATGCCCCTGTTTACGTACATGGTGCTGGACTGCTGGTGCACCCACTGTTATAAGCCATGAAAAGTTTAGCCAAATGTTTTTGCCTATAATTATTTGAGACTCTGACTATTTCCTCTGTGCCTTTTTGTGCAAACAGGGATATCCAATTCACCTGGTTGCTGTTGTGACCTTTTGGTGCACTGCACAAAACTCTTCTTAAAAGAAGTGGCGTTTGTGTTGTTTAACTGGAATGTCAGAATGGAACAGTTGGTTCATTTTGGTGGAACTGCACAAAGGGAGATCTGTGTTCCAATCCTCATCATCCATATTGGCGCCATAACCTTCCTTTAGGTAAGAATGATATTTAATGCATGTGTTCATCTCTATTTTCCGACTGCCATGAGAAAATAATGTTGCTTTTTACTAGTACACTTGTACTCCCTCACTGACAAAACCAATTCTGAATTAGAAGGCCAATCATGTACTTGGTTTCACCAACTGGTGAGGAGAAAGAGAAACAGAGCATGAAGAGGAGGATGAAGAAGAATAAACAGTGCCAAGGCGATCTTGCTGAAGCTAGAGGCCTTAGTCGAGGCCATTCAAGGGCTCCGGCAACGACTACCTTACATGTGAGACGATCCTCCAGGGAGCCCTTCCACTTATGCTGTCTCACTTAATTAATTAGGAGTACTTAAGTACCACTAATTTATTACTGCCTACTTTTCCTATTGGAGTTAAACAAATCTTTAGTAGGACCCTATGCTGAATCATGTACGTGTGTATGTTTGTCTATGGAGGTGAATCATGTGGTGGAGCAGGGAGGGAATATTATTAGTGTCATGACATAATAGTGCTATTGTTTTTCATGTCAATTTATTGCCATTGGTTCAATGAGGCCATGTTTTGCGTATTGTCCATCATGAATTTGATGCTACTGGTTGGCTAATATGCTAATGTCTTCCTATCCTTCCTCACTAAGCTAATGAAGGTTTCACCTTGTTCCTACTTGTGCAAATAGGGATCATGTTGTGCCAATCATACATTAAATGGAACTACACAAGACAATATAATGAACTGTATCCCAGCCAGTGCTTTAACTCTGCTGGAAGTTCTTGATAATCTTTCGATATAATCTCAGCACTGGTAAACAAGAGTGATTTCAACCATACATTTGAAGTGCACAAAAATATATACTATTGTGTGATTCTAGTGAGTGCTTTATCATCTCTTATGGGACTACATGAATAAGTTTTTTTTCTCAGGTTGGTAAGGGCCTAAGGCCTTCATCCATATTAGTTTGGTGTCATCTCTATTTGTATTGTGCTACTGTCATGAGAAACTCCTTTATCTTTGCACGTTAAAGTTTTGCAACCTATGATAAATGGCAATGCTTTGAGTGTTGAGTCGAGCTAATTGGCACTGATTAAATAAACTAATACCTCTCTTTAAGCAAGACTACTATGTTGATAACTTTACCCATTAAGATAATGAGGGTGCTTCTATTTGTTAGTGTATTTTTCATAAACTAGTCCCACTATTACAGTAATCTCACTCTTTCAATATATGTGCCAATAGGGATGCTCGATTTTGGTGGAACTGCATAAAAACTTTGGGTGCTTCATTGCCTTGATAGCTTCTGTCCTTTCTTGTCAGTCGCTAAACTCCGCTTGCTTTTTTCCTTTGTTTTCAGTCACTGGGCTTATCTCGGCTTCCAGTCAAAGGAAATAGTAATTGATATGCTACCTCACACAGGTTGGTACTGGTCTTTATCCTGATTATTGTGCTTGTCATATGTATTGGTAATTTGGTATTGTGCTACTATTTTCCGATTTCATAAAGGAGAAATTTGGAGCCTGAACTCATAGGCAAATCATTACATCGGGTGATTTCAGTAGAACTGCACAAAATGATCAGATGGACAGGTACTTATGCTGCTGCTATGTACTCCAAAGTTCACTCAGTCAAGCACCGATGTTGACAAGAAGTGCCTATATTCATTCGAGTATCAACCGGCGTCAACCAATTGTCAAACTCCAAGTGTTAGGAGAGTGAACGCCAAAAATATTGCTTGGTGCATAGCCCAGAAAAACGCAGTCCGGTCTTTGGTCCCAACTTGTGCCTTTTGGTTATCGGCACATATGGTAGCGAACTATATGGCATGGAGTCTAAAGATTCCAGACAAGTTGGTTGACGTGTATATTCATCTGGCACTTAATCTGTCTGCACCAAGGATGCTCCATTTCAGTTGAACTGCACAAAAAATTTGGGTGGTTCATTTTCTCAACCGCCTCCTTTCTTGTCTTCAATGTAGAATTTTGGCGAGATACAGGACCAAGATGACCCAGTAAACTGGTTGGATGAAAGTAGTGGCCAAGTTGATCAAACCTCCCTAGGCACGAGGCCACTATTTGAGGATAAACCTACAAGCAAAGTTCAGATTGTCTGTGCTGCCTCTTATTTACTCGAAAGTTTACTCGTACAAGAAATAATTTTAGCAAGAAGTACCTCCGATTGAACACCATTTACCAGTCTGTACCCTATGTAATTAAAGTTCGTCCATAGATCATATTGGCTGTGATCTCAATCATTTGGATGCATAAACATACTGAACATGTGTATATCTGAATCTTTTTGTAAATTATGTATGAATATTGTCGTGTGATCTATCAATCATTTGGATGCATAGATATGCTGAGCTTGTGTATATATGAATCTTTTGAGTTGTTGATTATGAATGTTGGCTATGGATATGAACGTGTCCTGTGAACCTGAGTTTGATATGAATGTTTACCTTTTCTGTTGTATTTGTGTGTGAACTTGTTAGTATGCCTACTGTGGGGTATAAAACGCAGGTCTCTTATAAAAGTAATGATGTCTCCAATTTATGTTTTCCCTTCTAACCACATTATATATATTTATATTATTACTATTGTCGTATATTTTATAGAGACTTATATATACATTATAAAAACATCCCAACTTATAAAAGTAAATGTTTAACGGAAGTTGGCAAGGAAAATCCTGGTTGTTTTTGACTCACTGGAAAGGAAAATCCTGGAATCGCGTACAAAAGCTTGCGAAGATTTTAAGGACCAATTTAATTATAACACGCTCATTTTATTTTGAGCAATAACTCGCTAATTTCTTAATTATATATATAAAAAATGTGCCTCTCCGGTTTATTCTTTGATATTAATTGCTCCTTCTAACATAACATTATACTCCCTCTGTCCGAAAATACTTGTCATCAAAATGGACAAAAAAGGATGTATCTAAAACTAAAATACATCTAGATACATCCCTTTTATCCATTTTGATGACAAGTATTTCCGAACGAAGGGAGTATATATAACGAGCCCACCTAATACGTGTATTTCAAGGAAGTGCAAATGGGCTGGGATTTCTTAGAAAATATAAATGGGCCTGATTGACGCGAAATTATTTGTTCACCCAGCCCAGCAAATGGACTGTACATTCTAGAAAACATGGGTTAAATATATGCCACATTTTTGCAGGCTGACATGTGGGCCAATAGGTCGAAGCCTACGCAGGGCGTTGTCAACTTGGTCAACAAATGATTGTGTCATCCACAACCATTGGATTTATATCCAACGGCCCGCATGCACCTTCAATCTCTCGTCTTCTTCCTACAGCATCGCCGGGACCGCCTGGTCCGGCCTCCGGCGGCTAGCGGCTCTGCTTAGCACGCATCGCTGCGAAGCGCTACCCCACCGGCGGCCAGGCTATCCCTCCACCCCTCGACACCTCCTGTTATTCTCCACAGACTACAGCCCCACGCCGCAACAGAACCAGTTATAACCCTTCTCCTCCTCTCAATCTGCGACTCCACTGCCACGTTTTCCCATCTCTGAGTCGTTCCCGTCCGGGGCCTCGCCGTCGTCCACCGCCTCGCTGCGTTCGGTGCGCCGTGGTCAACAAACGAGAGTCATCAAAAGAGGACTTTACGTGGAGAGCCTGACGGCTGGGACCCACGAGGTCCATGGTCGCACACAAGGAAAGTTCCTCCTTATTAAGCTGAAAAAAATGTTTCCTCCACCTGACAGTTGGGACCCACCGGCTGTATCTTCGCATGGAAGGAAGTGCCTCCTTGTTTTGCGAAAAAAATTATTCATCCCGTTGACAGCTGGGACCCGTCAGATTTGGTGACTGACTTGTGGGCCTACTAAGCGGACGTGTACGCACGGTTTTGTCAACTTAATCAACAAATGATTCTAGCAGCTGGACCGTTGGATGTTAATCCAACAGCCGTGCTCCTTCTTCAACCTCTGTTCTTGCTCCTGTCTCCTGTGGGCGGCACCGCGGCTGTGCTGCCGTACACCCGAACCAGTGAAGTTTCCCACTCCTCTCCATCTGCGACTCCACTACAGCTTAATAAATAGTAACATCTTCGGTTTTAGCCCGGTTTTCCATAGATTAACCAGGAAGTTCTCTTCTTCTTAATTAATAGACGAGGCAATTCTTTTGCCTCCATATCAAAAAAAATAATAACGTCTAACTGAGCCAGTTAGTTAGATGCGTACACTTGGTGTAGTAGGATATTTATTTAGTTTGATGCATACACTTGTTCTTTTTTGGTAGCCCTTTTGTAATGATGGCTGATGTTTGGCTTGGAAGAGAGAGCTGCGTCTTCACTCTTCTGGCCTGCTTACTGCTTCTATTGCACCCCCAGCCCTGGTTGCTGCTGCTGCTGTTTTCAATGTACAATCAGTAGTATATTTCGTCTGTTGGTTGAATAAATGTGTTGTTAGAACGACAAACACAATGTTTTGGATGTCGTTGCACGGTCCGATCCTTTAGTTCCCCATATCATACGTAGCGCATACTATTCATCGTACGGAACACATTTTTTTTGAAACTCGTAACACATTTTCCACTTGTTGATAACATGCATCCCACTGATGAAGGCCCAATAGAGAATCCCATAATTAAATGGAAGGGAGGCACTCACATGAATCCGGCCCAGGTACATGCTCATGGTCCCCTAAACATAAATAAGTAAATAAATAAATAAATAAAGCTAAATGCTCATGCACCAGTTCTTTGGGAAAATAGGTAGCCCACTATTTCTTTTTGAAGAATACCCAAGCTAGGCCTATTTGTTTTCTCCGAATTACTGGGCTGCAAATCTTTCAAGATGAGGAGGGATGCATTCCGGCCTGGCTTAAGAGTATGGTCAATGTCTGTTAAAAGTAATATCAAAATGGGTTGAAAATTCCAAAAAAATTATAGCAAATGGGATATAAGTTTCTTTTTTTTGTTTTTGTTCTTCATTAATATCTTATACGTATTTCATTGGATTTAACATGACATAGTACTAATTTATTTTTAAATTTGTTTTAGTATGGCTATTAATTTTTGGATTAAGAATATTTCATTCCCAAGCAAAAAATTGCGAATTTTTAAAATTTCCCACATATTTAGTTAATTTTTTGACACTGGTACTGACCAGAAAATGGCTAGTAATTCTAAAAGTGGAAAACAGGCTGCAATAAATTCCATATGAATTAGAAAATGAGTAAAAATTATAAAAATAATAGCAAATGGGCTGTACACGCCACAGATTTCGAGGCTGACTTGTTTACGCAAGGCTTTGTCAGTGAACACATGATTCTAGCAGCAGTTAGTGTTGGATGTCCATCCAACGGCCGACGTGCTTCTTCAATCTCTGATCTTCCTACTCCAGCCGCCTAAACTAGCGCCGGCGGGACTGCCTGCTCCCTCCTCTTGTGGTCCGCTGTGATGCCGCGCAGGCTTCCCCGGCCCACCCTACTCCCTCCGCTGGCCTGGCCGCACGCAATCAACTGCCTCCTTATTACGCGAAAAAATGATTCCTCCCACTGACATCTGGGGCGCAACGGTTGGGAGGCTGACATGTGGGCCTACTAAGTTGACGCGCAGGGCTTGTCAACTTAGTCAACAAACATTTCTAGCAGCAGTAACCGTTGGATTTGAATCAAACGGTCCTGCTGCTTCTTCAATCGCTGCTCTTCTTGCACCAGCTGCCCAAACCAGCACCGGGGAGACCGCCTTCTCCTGCCTCCAGTGGCCGGCTGTGCTGCCAATGAGGCCTCATTGCCCCCTACTACTCCCACTGCTAGCCAGGCCCTGCGGCGACGGCAGCCTCACACCGCAGCCGAACCAGTGAACCCTCGTACTCCTCTCTGTGTGGGCATCCACCGTCGCGTCTTCCTCAACTCTCTGTCATCCCCTTTCTAGGCCTCACCGTCATCCACCGCCTTGGTGCTCTCGGCGCGGCGTGGTCAACTTGGTCAACATGGTCAACGACATTCCATCGGAAGAGTACTGTACGTGTAGAGGCTGACAGGTGGGTCCACGGCCACAACCCAGTTTTTTTGTGATTTGCCAAGTAAGTCGCTTTGTCAGGCCTGTTGGGCTGCAAATCTTTCAAGACGAGGAGAGATTTCATTCGGCTGGCCAAGAAAATGGCCCATCGTTAATGAGAAATGGCCTGTACATTTTTAAAACATATCAAACCGGCAATTAGTTTCAAATATCTTTTTCTCATTTCGAGATTTAAAATTACATTAATTTTTATGCGTGGAGAATTTGTTGGATTTTATATTGATATACATTTATTTTTGAAATTAGTTTGAATGTGAGTCGAAATTTCAGGATTAAAAACAGTTCGGACCGCACCGAAATATGCAAAATTCCGTATAATTTTTTAACCGTGGCCACAATATGGGCTGTAATGCTAACAAAAAGAATATGGGCTCCAAAAAAACCTTAATAATTAGCAAATGGGCTATAAATTATTAGAAATAATGGCAGATGGGTTGTATGCTGTTTTCCACAGATTTGAGGCTTTC